>NW_027104767.1:505505-530416 GCF_000696795.3 Halyomorpha halys
TGGAGCCCCAAAGCTCAACTCCATATGTCCAGATTGGCCTTATTACAGTCATGTAGATCAGTCTTTTGTAATGTGTTGGAAGTTTAGACCGTTTGTCCAGTAAGTGCTGTAATAGTCGAAATCGACGGGCAGTTTCTTATCTTTTCAGTCTTATGTGAGGATTCCAGATTAATCGTTTGTCCAAACGTAGTCCAATGTAGTGGATCTGTTCGAAAGGGGTAAGAGTAATATTAGTAAATGAAACTGTAGGGCAGTTGGTAGGTTTACGGCAAAAGGTAAAGGTGATTTGATGGGATTTGTTGGAATTTATCTTAATGTTCCAATTACACCATTTTTCGAGGGCTGTGATATGGGATTGGAGAGTTTGGGATATAATTAATGTCATTATTAACTGGGAGCACACATGTGTCATCGGCATACGTGGTGAGGATAGTGTTAGGATTGGTAAGAATGTCGGCTGTATAGACGGTGTAACATACTTAAAATACAAAAACATACACGACGATTTGGACAATTACGATTAACCTGAAATCACAATTAACGTCTCCTTTACAAGACAATAATAAAACCTATCTGGGCTTATAGGCTGTAACTGAGAGGAGAGCTAATTTGTTTTATTAATCAAGACATATACCATCACTACTAGTATTGAAACTAAAATTTAAACAGTATGGTTGTCATAATAACGTTTTTATACTTTAATTTGTAATCTTAAATGCAATATTTAAAGACTTTGACTTAGAAAACTTAAAACCTTACTATACTATAATAAATTCTGATCAATTACCGTAAATATTAAATCAATGATACGTATTCTTTTAAATTAATATATTATTGATCAGGAGATAAAATTGCTACCATTATTCAATATTTATTTATGAAGAAGAATTATGCTTTATTTTTATAACAGAAAATGTATTCCTTATAGTTAAATAATATATTCATATAAGACTTTTCAGGATTAGTTCATATTTTATATTTTAATAATTAAAAAAATATAAGATCGAACGGTTCGATCTACCTATTTATGCTTGTTTTATAAATTAAAATAATTTTTAATGATTTAGTTTAGTTAATTTAGTAGAAATTTTTAGCCAATTGAAATGAATAACTAGACCTTTCTTTTAGTTTAGCATGTAAACGAAGTAGGTTAGAAATTATATTCCTAATACCTTCAGTTAATTTGACCACTACATGAAATAACTTATAAATAAATAAACTATAACAAGTACAAAAGTAGGACTGTCTAAACTTGCAATACGAAGAAGCTGCCTCATAGTTATCCTGTAATTTATAACATACTACGTTATCTATAGTAGTTATGTTTATATGTTATTTTTACTAACATAAAAAATCAATGTCTAAATTAATATATAACTTGGGATAAAACAAATATAAGTGTTTAATTAACTAATCGCTAATCAACAGCTCCCACTTATATACGACCAATTTAACCAATGTATAGTTTTTCTACCATTATTAGGATTAATTAGTTCCTCCCAAATTTGTGAAGATAATAACAACCATTATCAAAATCAACATAGTAGCTGATGAACACAATAGTAAAGAAAGATTGCTAATCTGAGTTATCACATCACTATTTTAACAAACTCATTTTCTTAAGTGGTATTCACGTTTTATGCAAATAAATAATTATATTTTGCTTCAACAGTTATTTTATTTTATTCTTTTCTGCATTCAGTTAAGACGATAAATGATTTTACTTTCATTATTTTGATTTAAAAAACAAAGAAACAAACAATATATTTTATTTTTTAAAATTAAACATACTGAATGATCACCGAAATAAGCAGTGGTTGACGACTTTACCTTACCTTCTGCTGTCATTGTCATCCAGTCTCTTAATTTACATCCAGGTTATTGTGAGGTACTCCTGAGTAGACCCAGGAAGCATTTAATGAACATCTATGAATTCATGGTTCCTCCTACCCTTACGAATTCCATTAATTCCCTGTCTGGAGTAGGGATAATATTAGTTAAATATATTATAGGACCGTCCGTAGCTCAAGTGGTTAGTCTCAGGTCTTCTCAATCTGAAATCTGTGGGCGGCGCCGGCTCTAATCCGTCCTGGGGTGTTCACTTTTTTAATTCAGTGGAGGTCTCACAAAATTAAAAACTTGACCCACTTTGGTTAGAATAGGTTGGTCACCTGTAGATCCCCCCCCCAGTATGTCACAACTGACCAGGAAGAGGGTAAATATAAAAAGTTCGATATGTCCTAATATATATACTTCAGACTTCATTTATTTTATCTGAAGAAAAATATTAATATTTTATAGAGAATATATTAATCTAGTATTCCAATACTAGATTAATATATTGAATATTTCATATTTCTTTGGAATTCAAATATTTCATAGTTGCTGTAATGACTTATTGTGTGATTAGACAAATACCATTTTGTCATACCTTTCTTACTAACAGAAGGTTATTAATACATAGTTGTTGGTTATAATTTTCTTATAGCTGAATATAAATTGATTTCCCGAACCAAATATACGTTTTTCTTTTTCATCGGTAATATTTCAAATAGTAATTGAACAACCGTCAGTATGAACATCAGCTTCATGATATGTATAATTTAATCGGAACATGATTATATTTGTTTTGCAAATTTTTCCTTAGAAAGTAGGTATATTAGATTACTTTCGAAACATTGGATTTCTTCAAACCAATCATGACTGATATTTGTACAATTGAGATTAAACCATGTCAGATTTTCTACAAATACTGGAAAATTGGTGGATTAGGCACTGTTAAATCCTACTTATAGAACTGGATCACGATATTACTGCATACACAGATGAATGCGAAGATTTGGAACTTGTGACTCCGAAGTTCAATTGCTCTCCGCCAGCTGTTATCCTAATTTCGATTCCGGTTCCCAGACTTGGGTGATCAAATCTGCCACTAATTGCCCTACAGATGGCAGAGTTCTGTCCCTTAGGAGGGCCCTTTAACACATGTATTTTTTAATGTGATTATACATTTTTATATTTTTTTTTGTGCTTAAAAAGCCCTGGTTAGCAATATTAAACAGGAAACCATCATTAAAATACGCAATATAGCTTGTGCTCAATCATTTTTCAATATCTAGGACATTCGCTCTTGCATGCTGCAATGCATTAATTATATGATGTTGAAACTTCATTCGGCAGATTTTCAAACTTCAACAGGTTTTTGTTGCGTACAGAAATGAACCTAATGAAGGTTATATTACAATATTCTTTCGAGTGCATAGGATCAACAACTCGAAGACCTTGTTGAACTGCGAAAGATCCTGAATGAAATCCAAAGTGATATGAAAAATTATTTAGTAATTGAAGTACGAGTAAGATTCATTTCAGAAGAAGTTTTGTAACATTTGAAAGTGTTAAAGCTTAATTGTCTACTTGATGAAGTTGTGAAGAGAGGTTTACCTGGCTTAAAGAATTTTATAGAGTGTTTCCGTATAAAAAGAATGTTGGTATTTCAAGGAATACGATTGCCTATACATTCGTGCGGAATACAATAGCTTTTTTGCGAAGTTTTCAAAGGATCTGGGAAGTTAAGTGATGGTAACCACGTGATTTTCTTAGTCTTAATTTATTAATAACGGATTTAACCTCAGGAGGGTTGAGAGCTTTAGGAGTTAACACAAGAGGATTCAGTGAAGAGAGGTATTCTTGAACTTAAGCTGCATTTGTTGGATCATGTTCAGAATGTGGAGACAACCCCTAGATTGGAAGTTTGCATTGGCGCCAGTTTGAATCCGGCCTGGGGTGTCGACTTCTATTTCTGTAGTGGTTCTACGAAATCAAAACTTAATCCCCAATCATGGTGTTAGAATATGATGATACACTATAGATAACACCCCCGTATTTAAAAAATAACTAAGATGGAGATTATTTTAAAAAAATAGAAAATGAGGAGAGCACCAATTTGAAAACTAAATAATGATTTATATCGGTTATTGTTCCACTAAAGAAATTAATTACTGTGTAGAAACTTCCTCTCTTCACCTGTAACAAAATTAAATTTAAAGGACTATATTTTGTCATGATTTATTATTGTAAGTTAAAGTAGACAGCTAATTGATGATCTTCTGTTAGATGAATTCCAACATACTGTATAATTTTAAGTACAGTAAATTAATAAAAATCAATTTGATCGTTTTCTATAGTAGTGCTTATTTAAGTAATAAAAAATCAGAGAAGAATAAGAAAATATCTTGGTTTTACTTTTATTTTCCAAAATAAATTTTATATTTAACAAATTTCATATTATAAAAATCTATACATTTATTATTTTTTCTTAAAGGTGTCATAGTATTTTCCAAATAGAAGCATATTCAAATTGAAATATAGAATTTAAAGTAATCTAAATTTAATTTATTATTTAGATTGATATTTATAGAATAAAACAAAATATGTTCTATTTTTCTATAAAATTAATAAATTTTATTTTTAGGAAACAAGAGAAAAGCGTTAATGAAAAACAACAAAGTTGTACGCCCAGCTTCATTGGGTTCCTAGCTACACAGCATACTTTATTCTATAATCTCATAAGACAATTGTTTTTAATCTTACAACATATAGGCATAACAAGTAAACAAAATATATTATTAGTTTATGATTTTTTTTTATTGCTTTGGTTCATTTATCTTGTTATTCTTTTTCATTATATTTTTTTCTTCTTTCTATACTTTATCACTTTTTTTTGTTAATCACTCTTTTTCTCTCTTTCTTCCTTTTCTATTTTTTTTTTTTCATATTTTCTCTTTTGGCCCAATGTGAATTTCCTCTTTTTTTTTCTTCTTATCATTCCCTTCTATCAAATGAATAAAACACTTAAGATACAAAATCCAATTAATATTAATTTTAAATAAATAGTATACAAACTCGTAATATATATGTCATATAATTGATAAAAGTAGTAATCAATCGATATATAAAATATACATAAAAAAATAACAAATAGACATTAAGTGACAATTGTATGTAAAAATCAGAACTTTTTGCACGAGGTAGCATGTTTTTTGCTCTGGACATCGTATTTACATGTCTGAAAATTCGATTTGATTGCTCAGGAAGATAGAAAAATTTTATTTTTTACCGTAAAAACTGAAACCATTTATACGGCTACTTACAAAAAAAGAACTCACAGAAACAAAATAACTAACTGAGGGTACAGGAGACTGTTCTTTTCTTATGTGACTGATAACCGTTTCTTTTACGACTATAGCTACAATGTAGGGAAGGGTGGATCGTTAGGAAAGAGAGTTTCTTTATCAGCATTTCTACGCTGGCATTGTTCGCACCATATGGCAGTATTGTATTAATACAGAGGTCATGTTTGAACTAATAGTCTACTCCAATAATACGGGTAGCTTTACTAAGAAAAAATAAATAAATACATGAAATTTATTTGAGAATTGATAGGTATGTTTTATTTTAGTTATAGGTAGGATAGGTATTATAGGTGTTATTGGACATAGAAAAAAAATGAAGTTAGATATAAATACTTTTATATAAAATAAATTCAAACATTTATGAGAAGATTTCGTTTCATAAAAAAAAAAAAAAAAAAAAAACTATCTGGACCATTTTTCGAACTCTACAAAAAAGAGAGTTTGTGGGTGTTTTATTTTCCTTCTTTATGGCTTTTTAGACGAAATGGTTAGATTTGGTTAGTTTTTTTTTTTTCAAATGTTAGATCAACAATTAAATATTGTTTGAACAACAAAAAAACTGTTGAGGACACACCGCATACTTCTCTTTTAAGTGATACAAAAAAAATAATAATATTAATCTTGCATTGCTTATACAGAGCCGTTGAAAACTTCATATCTGAGTATAAAATTTATATTATAAAGATGCCTGTCAAGGTATTAATTATGTCTAGGAGAAAGATCTCTGTCGATAAGCGTAAAATCTAATTTCGAAGTTAAAGGCATTCATAACGAAGTGAAGTGAACAACTCCTGTAGAAGTGGAATGTATTTAACAGGGCCAAACCGGATCTCCAAACTTTTAGGATTGGGTTTTAGGGACTGATCAGTTTCTCTGATTAACAATAAGACTTGTTATCCTGCTGTAAGCAATTCCTCTATCTCTGAAGACTTTTCAATTCGCATTTTCTCAACAATATTGAATTGTGATTAATTGAATTTTCAAAAATATTGATGAAGAATAAAAATGTTGTTATTGAAGAGTTGATAAATATCGATTGTTTATTTTTCATGGTTAACATTGCTTCGAAGGATTTATTACTAGTGAGATAAATATCATCCAGGCTTTAATACAAGTAATAACAATGTATTGTTCATGTATTTTAATTATTTTTCAATTTAGATCAAATTTGTCATGTATGGGTTTTCTTTATTTGAATATTTTTACTAGACTTATTTTCAATTTACTTTTTTATTCAAAAGTAATATTTTGTTTTTGGAGGCCAAAAAATTATTTATTTAACAAATTCTTAAAGGTTTAGTTATAAGAATTATTTCAAAACACTTAAATCAATTAGTACCCTTTAATTTGGTATCTACAGGTTTCAGAAATATTATTTTTATTCATATTTAGTTAATTTATTTTTTTAGGAATTTAAAATCTGCCAAGTGCATTAAGGAATTTTTATATAACCACTATTTAGGCAACTCTCGATACCTACCACATTAAATTAAATTGTAATTTAATGGTTAATTACTGCGTACATTGTAAGGAAGTACTGTTACTAGACTAACGGTTGTGTAAGGAGGTGGTTTGGTAAGACTCACGTTCGACCACCAGATTTTTACCCAATTAAGGGTACCCACTTTATGAGGCTGGGTGGAGTGGAGGACCTCGGGAGGGCTCTATAACCCACAAGGTTGACTCAATGCTACAGTGGAATAGACATTAATTATTGGCCCAGCCGGACTCGAACCCAGATCCTTGGATTTAGTATTTTACCTTACCACAGTGTCACCGCGCTCCCCTCACCTCCCTCATTGGCTCATCTATTAATAATTTGATTAGTTGATATTAAGATTCCGACGATTTCCGAAACCATTAAATTCTAAAATTTGATTAATATATGAAATTCCATGTTTTATAGGTTGATTATTATATTTTAATGAACGATCGCTGGTAAAAAAGAAGGAAAAAACTCATCAAAGTATATTTTATAATTCTAAAAATTGTTGAAGTTCAATTGAAGTTGGCAAATGAAACTTATGCAGGTTTACCAATAAGATATCTAGTTGATAAATATTTTTTTTCTGTTTGTCAGAAAATTGTTAGGAAAGAGTGAATTTTGTTATAAAATTGGCATTAGGAAAATTTACGCTTCATATCTTCAATTATTATTTTAGTCTATAATTACGAGTTTACTCTTAATTCGTTTGTTTTTTAGATAGAATAATTTAAGAAAAAATACATAAGATCGAAAAAGATTTGCTCATCGAATAGATAATTAACTACTCATCTAATTATGGATCTTTGACTTGTTAGTTTTGGAAGAGACAGCCCGCAGGGGAACAAGAAGCCTCGGAAGACGGTTGGCTATGCCAGAGGCGGGAGCATAGTTTGTAAGTTAGTTATAGTCCATTATTTGGAGGGATTGGCCTTTAAGATAACTCACCAGTGGTTAACCAAATTCCCGGCATTGTAACTTCCGGGCACCAGACCCTTGTGATGAGCTTGGTACTCGGAAGAGCTTCCTACAACGCAAATATCCGTTCCATTCATTATTGTCCAAAACCTCAAGTATAAATTTACTTGAGCATACCGTACAATTTTCTGCTCATAGACTTAAGAGGATAGTTTAGTTTAAGGTAATTTTTCTTCTTTTTGGGAACTAGGAATAAACTCATATCTGTGACAATGGCACTGGAACCGAGTCTGGATCAGGAACTTGATATAACGATGCTAAAACTTTTACTAGTTTAATTATAAATACCAAGACCATATAAATTATATTCGCTGGAATATATTTTTTTAGACTTGAAAGACTAATTTTTTTTATTGTTTATAATCGTAAGATAAAAGATATAATGGGGTAGTTATTGACTCCAACACAACCCTCCAAGAGACATATTGAAAATCATTAGGGAAAAGGAGGTTTTTTTTACAGTTCATAGCCTTCGGTCTTAGCTGGTAAGAGAATTGACAGAACAACCCGGGGGGACGATACCTCCTCAGTTCGTAGTCATTGTACGTAATTGCTGTTGCATATTTGATATGTCAACCTTTACTCAAGGGGAGAATAGTAATTGCCACATTTCGCCGAGATATTGCATTTGAAGTATAATTAAATTGTAATAGTAATTTATGAAATGAGCTAAATTACGGAAAATCATTGGTTAAAAGTATTTTATGATAGGGAAGAATGACTCACTTAAATTATGCCATGCATATTACATTACGGCATTATTGGGTGAGGATCGTTTTGTAATGTTAGGAAATGATTAGAGAATGGGGGCGTAATCAATTCTCTAACACTTCGGGTCTATTATTTAACTGTTATTGAAATAGTTTCCTAAAAGAATTATTTTAATAATTATAATTTATTGACTACTCAATATTAAAAATAAATTAAAGCTATTTATAAAAATCTTATTAAACAGGAATTACGAAATTTGACGCAATAGAAATAAAATGGATGTAAGTTTAGATATGTAAAGCAAGCATATAGAAAAATAATGTAAAGACAAAAAATGGTATTAAAACTTTAAGCAAACAATAATAAAATGCTCGCTTTCGTATTTACTTATTGGCTCAAGATTTATTAATAAAAAATATATATGGTGTGTAATTGAACAAAGAAAAGTGAAGAGAAGTGGCTTTGAAGTGCGCTTAGTCATATCTAGGAAGAATTATCAGACGAAGTAAAATAACTTAGATAAACAGCTGATCTGAAGCTCCCACAATAAATTTAAAAAAATAAAAACGTAGCTTAAGACATTAATTATGGCATTATCATTTAAATAATCTACCAAAAATAATACAATAAAAAACTGAAGATTTACGATAACCTTTCCGAGCTAATTTATACTTACCATACACAATTATTGGGATATGACGAAACTAAAAAGCTTACTAATATTTCAATTAAAAGCACTCAGACTTATTTGTATTTCACCTCCCTATATCAGAAACAAGTTCCATAAAGATATAGAAATCTCGGTTATTAAATCATTATATAAATGTATTCACGATAAATTTATTACAAACTCAAAATATCAAATTCAAGAACTAACAGCGTAACACATTACTTTTACTATTTAAATTTTTTTAATTTTAATTTTTATAGAGGAATATCATTGAATGATCTTAAACTTTATTTAACTATTTTTATCTCTTTATATTCACTGTTTGTATTTTTTTTAATACTATATTAATTAGATTATGGGAAAAATAAATGCTAAACATGAAAAAAATCTATATTTCTACTTAAATATATATTTAAGAAAATTCAGATTAAATATCTGTCCTGATACGAAGTGACTCCACGAAGGCAATAAGCAACAACAGACCTTCGCGTGTTTCATGAATATAAAGAAAATTGGTAGTAGGCAAAATGTCGGTAGTCGGAGCTTACAACAGCTTACTCAGGAATGAAATTGCAATAAAGAGTTTAGTTGTTATAAACTGGCTTAAACGCGTAACTTGAACCATAACGGTGTACAATGTTCAACAATACTATGGTAAAGGAAATTTCAACAATCGTGAATCAGGTGTTTTTTACCCTGTCAATGAAAACCATTAAAAATCTGTAATAATTGTTTATGCTAACGTAGCAAACTTCAAAGAACATTCAGCAAGAAATCATGATTTTAAACTGTAAAATACCTCAAATTTATTTTTAATTTCCAGATCATAAAAATTAGTCTAAATTTTAACTCAGGTACAATATTTAATGGAATATTATGCTTTAAAATTAAGGGATATACAAAGAACAATTTATTGTAAGAAATTAAAAGAAATGTGTTATTATATTTTTTAGAAGAATCATATGATATTATAGTTGTGAATATTATTTAGAGCTTAAATCCTTCGAATACGGAAGGATTTAATGTAAAATGAAGGATTTAATGTTTAATGAATTTTTAAGAAGTGATAAAAATTTCACATGAATTTTTATACTTAAGAAGTCTTTATTTTTGATATTTTAAAACCATGAGAGTGAAATTTTAGCTGATGAGGCAGCAAAGCAGGCTTAAGGCAATTTAACTCAAATTTTGAGGAAGGTTTTCGTTTTTTAAAATATTTCATTCTTAAAAGGGTCTGTCTGAGTGTGGCTTTAAGTAAGGTGTTGTGTCTATATATGAACTTAAAAACAAAATCATGCATTTTTTAAAAATTTGATCTATGCGACTTAGTGTGTTCTGTTCTAATTAGCCAACTCAAATTTTCCATATTTGACGATAAATTAATATGCGAATTTCAATTCGATAGAGAAGAATAAAGAAGGAAACATTAAACTATAAAGCACCTTTGGAGATGAAATTGCGAATTACAAAAGTAGATTTATTTTCAATTTTATTTAATTTATTAAATTTAATTAAAATTAATGAATTTTAAGAAATATAAATATCGTGTTGCACTCAATACAGTGTATAGAGCAAGAGCCCAGTGGAAAAATGGTTATTTCGCCCTAATTTTTTATCACTATAATGTAAAACAATGTATAATTACTAGTCAAAATTGATGAATCTGCCAATTATATATTAGTGGAATACAAAATGACGTGTGTTTCAAAACGTGAAAAAATAATAGCTATTCTTTCAGAGCTCCATATTTTTTAAAACACCCTGGAACACTACATTGGTTAAAATAAGAGCCCTAATAGATAATAATTTAAGTTCAATAGTTCCGTAGAAACAGTTTTTTTAAAAAGCTGCATATAACATAATAGCAAAAAAAAAGTAGTTTTTAAAATTATTTTTGGGAAAATATATCTCAGGAATTGCCATATTTGTTACATGTTATTACTAATTATTTCATGTACGACATGTAACAATCTCACAAGAAGATATCATAACACAAAAAGAAAAGGTAATCCTTCCTCGCCGGACCCGCCTCGCTAAGACCCCCCGGAAAACGACGTCCCTATTTCACCTTTGAAATATTAGCTTAAAACGGGAAGTAGAGACTTTAAGATAGATAAATCGAGCAATATTTAAAAAGCTCCTGAAATTGAAGAACAGCGTGAAAGTTAAATTAATTAAAATTCTTAAAATATGTTTTATTTAGTTTGTTGCTTACTGCCTCTAGAAATGGTAATATTCATTATTATGAATATATTTTTTTCTTGAAAATTGAAATAATTGATGGAAACCTTGAGTTAGAAGTGGCGCCGGTTCGAATCCGGTCTTGCTGGGTTGAATTTTATTTCTTAACGATCTACAAGAATGAAAATTGAACCTTTCCACTCTGCTCAGAACTGCTTGGAAACCTGTTTGATAGTCACTCTGTATGCCAAAAATGGCAAAGTATGGGATAGAAAAAAAAATAAAACACACTCGTTCCTCAGAGTTTTTCATAGCAAATATAATATTGACATCCTCACATTTTCGAATTCAAACCACACGTTTATAAGCTCCAAGTATGCTAAGGAAATAAATAAGGGAAATCAAGAAAACATTCATCGTTATAACTAACTAGTTATGTTGATAACATTTTTAAAACATAAATAAATTTTCTACCACTTTTTATTTGTTTATTAGGTTGTCTTAAAAGGAGTAAATGAGTTAATTTTTGCCTTACAAAGTAAAAAACTGACCTCTCGTTCATAGTGCACATTTTTGTAGAAATAATTCTTAAAAGTATTCCGAGTATTTCACATGGAATATATACTGGTTATAATCAATAGATAACACTGCCTTGTATATTTAAAAATCATAATATGAAATGGCTTTATAAACAATTAATGATTTAGTATATCAGAAATTTATTTTAGCTAACTACTAAAGAAGAAATAGCCGAAGTTGAATGAGATTACTGTGCTAGTCACGAAACTAATTTTAGTTCTCAATCGAAGCCATGACAATGGTACCGTTGACAATTGGAGAGAAGGACTAGTTTCATTCCATTCTTTCATAATTTCATGTAGCAATGAAAATATTTGCTGTACCTCTTTTTTGAAATATTTGCATAAAAAATAATTATATATAAACCATTCGATTGTAATTATTTTCGAAGATACTTTTATTTAATGCTAAAAAATTTAAATGTGACTTAATAATAAATGGAAGAAATGAAATAACATTTTTTTTGTTCATGTAGCCAAGTAATTAGGATTTTTGGATTATAAAAAACTAAAAATATATACGAAATGGGTGTTTAAATTTCATAAATATTAAAAAAATATATAAATTTAATTTAAAATTGAATAGTCAAACCAAAGGTTTGAAATTAAACAAAACGTGTAGGTTTGTATTTCGTCTAAAAATAATTAATTAATTAAAATAGAAGCAAATTAATTTGTTACAATAATTATTTTTTTTATTTCCCAATGGAAGGTTTATGAGCTTTGATTAATATTAGCATTTTCACCATATATACTTAATAATTACATTTTTTTTAATTAATAGAATTTTTCTTGGATTCAGTTTTGATTGTTTAGTAAGAGAAAAATGATACACTAAACAATTTTTCTTAGCGGTTTTTTTAGAAAGTAAGAAAGAAAAAGAAGGAAAAAGAGAAAAAGGGGAGAAGAAGGTCAAAAAATCATGAAAAAGGTAAAAAAAAGTGGAAAAAAAATTAAAAGAACCAAAGGGATGAAAAAAAAATCATGTTTTAATGTTGTACACTACTAATGTTTGCAATAATTATTTTATAATTTTATAGGCCTGTTTGTGGTATAATTAAAATATCGTCTAATTAGACAAAAATAAGTATGTTGTGTAACTCGCAACCCAATAAAGTTGGGCAGCACTACTTTATATTTATATCATAATAAAGTTTTACCCCTTTCTTTCCACCCCCTCTGGGTCTTCTTTTATCTTTCCTTTTCCATATGGATGTTTTTTCCGCCTTTGACATCTCTCATTTCAGGCGTAGGATTAACAAATTCGGGGCTCAACCCCTGAGGACTTAATTGGTTCCGTCTTCCCTTAAGTCTCCTTTCCTGATTCTTGCTTTGCTCCTTCTACCACTCTGAAGCCCTCTTCGACACATGTCTTCTAAAATAATACCCTGTTCTATTAGTGCATTGAGGTATTCCTCTCCTATACCCACCACAAGATGGGTATGCTTAGGGGCATAATTCCTTTGGATCATCCACAAAGTCTCTGCCTTTAAGCTGGGATTTTACTTTTTGATCATATCGAACATTTTCTTCTATACTTTAATCTTTATAAGGGGGAGAATTATCAAAGCCTTTCTTCGAGGAAATTCATTATCTCTTAAACCACCCTCCCATAGTTGATCGTTGTTAACATTATCAATTATCCACTGTGCCGTCAGTTCAATAGAATATGGCAGCTGCAGCCAAAATTAACATGGTTTTTCCTTATTTTGACTTCTTGATTGAACATTGAAAGTGTTCCAATAAAACTATTAAAATTGTTTTTTCACAACATTACATGTCCATTTCACGGAAAGAAATTGTGAAATGTCTGTTTATCTCTAAATTGTTTTGTTTTTTCTAGTTTATAAACGAAATTGATTAAGATTAATTAAAAAAATGAACTAAGGGAAATTAGACTTAAATATGAATCTTTTAAAGAGGAGGTGAATGACAATACAAAAACTGTAGAATATAAAAAAAAAAAAGATCTAGAATAAAACTGATTAAAAATATCGCTAATTGTTTCTAAGTATTTGTACACCTTGTCTTTTCTTTATATAATGATTTTTTAAATAATAATAAAATAGTTTAAGGTTCCTTAATAAAAAGTACAATTAAAACTTGTTAAAAAAAAGTACAAATTCAATTAAAAATATTGATCATAATAGAACTGTATTCAAAACATAATATAAACACAAGGAAAAAAGTATTTGCACACTGTTTGTTTACATGCTCTTGTTTGTATGTTTGAGTATAATCCTGTTCTTTTCTATCAGTGTTATACAGGACGTCCAAAGAAAGTAAATGAGAGGATGAAAAGAAAAATCAAAATTGAGGCGATAAAAAATCGAGTTAGTGCCAGTGTCCTAGCTAATATAGTTGAATCGACTTCTGGGGTCTGTGTGATCACTACAACAATTAGAAATGTTTTTAATTCTGAAGGAATTTACAGCAGGGTCCCGAGAAAGAAACCTTATATCAGTGAAACCACTCACAAAAAAAGTTCTTATTTGCTAGGGATTACATCAATAAGCCCGTCAGTTTTGGGAAAATATATTATTCTCTGAGTAAATTTAATTTGTTTGGATCTGACGGCAGAAGACGATGTGGCGAAGGAAAAGGAAAGAAGGAAAAAGAAGGAATTCAAGAAGGAAAACGTCTCAGTTACTGTAAAACATGGAGGTGGGAGTGTAATGGTTTGGGGATGGGTGGCTTATAATGGTGAAGGAAATTGCGTGCCTATTGAAGGGATTTTAAATGCAGAAGGTTATGCCAAGATTTAGTGCCATAACCTACTAGCCAGTGCTGTCAAATTAACTATTCACGATCGCTTTATTTTTACGTATAATAATGATCGGAAACATACAGCAAACAAAACTAAAGAATGGTTAATAATATTTAACATTCACAACAACTTCATATCCCTCCACAGTCTTCTGACTTAAACATAATTGAAAATTTGTGGCATATTTTAGATAAAAATGTTCAAAAACATTAAATAACCAGATACCACCTCAAGGATCTTATAAATCAAGAATGGGAAAAAATTAACATGGATTTAATTAAAATCCTAGTCCTATCAATGCCAAGACGTTTACAAGCGGTAATAGATACCAACCGACTTGATAAAAATATTAAATTAAAAAATTTTACTTGTATTTATTAATATCTTTTTAGCAATAAAATGTATATAAATGTGTATGCAAATACATTTATAATTTAATAAAAAAAAATGTGGTGTGCAAATATTTTCTTCGGTCACTGTATTTATAAGTCGTAGAAAAGAATATGTGACAACGAAATTCTTTCTCTAGTCATAAGTAATTAATATAATGGTCCATTTGATATAATTTTCTTCGAGGTATATACTACATTTTAGGAAAGGACTAATCAACGAAATGAAGTAAAGTGATGAGTTGTTAGGATGGTCAAAAGCTTGACATGAGATGGAGTAAGACCTCTGTCCCCACGTAAAGGTATTAATTACTTCAAAAGCACCAATTTTATGAAGCTGGTAAAATGCCTAAGTTTTGATTATTTCACTTTTAAAATTTTTTAAAAATTTATTACAAGATAAACATTATGAAATATCAAACAAGAAATGCATCTTGTCTAGGGAAGAGAAACTAAAACCATTATTTTAGTTATAGAAATCATCAAACATTAATATTTAAAATAGGATCTAAGAAATAATAACCCTGACGATTTAAAAAAAAATTATTGATACATAATCAATTAAAGGGTTTTTTAAAAAGAATATTTTAAATATGTAACCTAATTTTATTGATTATTCAGTTTATTCAAATTAAATAAATTTTGAAGATATTACTAGTAAAAATTTAAAGTACAAAATATAAAAAATATATGAAAGTTTAAAATTATGATTTGGATAAAAAAGGTTTTGTTAATTCTCAACCCAAGAGGAAAATAAGGTGATTGTTTTAGACAATGTGCAAGTTTATAAGTTCCCGAAATCATAATAAATCAAAAAGTTTTAACCTAAATTGAATGATTAATAATTCAATTGTTTTTTTATAAAAATTTCAGTCAATTTTTTTCAAAAGGATTTCTATAAACTAGTAACAGTAATATTAGTAAGATTTTCTTTATTTATTGTAGAAATAATTTACTTAGTATTTATTGTGCATCGTTTAATTTATTTATTAAATTTAATTATTTTATTGGGAGGGCTGTAGCCATGGGGTAAGGCGCGTGGCTACTAACTCCAAGGACCCGAGTTCGAATTCGGCTGGACAGAAAATTGTTTCCTGTTACACTGTAGTCGTGAGTCAACTCCTATGGGTTCGACTAGGGTCGACCCAGCCTCCTAAATTGAGTACTCTTAGTTGGGTATAAATCGGTCGAGCGTGATTACAACTAAATCACCTCCTTGCACAACCGCTGGTCTAGTAGCAATACTTCCTTACAAAGTACTGAACCCCTGACCCTTCATGGCTTATAGTGGTACAGATTTTAATTTAGTTTTTAATTACTTTATTATTTTGTTCTACTTTTCTTTAAACTTGGAATATATTTAATGTATGAATAAATCTAATTATTTATTCATACCATAAATATATAGCACTAATACCTATTGCCCTGAATTCTGGTTGTGTTTAGTATTATTCCTCAATAAAAACAAAGTCTGTTGCATCAAGTATATTTTAGCTTACAACAGATTGGGACTCTTCACTATCAGCTCGTCTAGTTTATTGTGGGTATTGGCTAGAAGAGGCATTTAATACATATAAATAAATATATGTATATTTTAACTTTTAATTCATACTTGAACAAGTAAATTTGAAGATAAAGAGGACGCAGACGAAATACCAAAGTGGTTTACAGGGATCTGTAGTTTATTGTTTATGAAGTTCATATACTAACTATTACATTAAATTTTTGAAAATTACGTTGAATATATAAATGAAATGGAATGTTAATAAAAACAGTGAAAAAAGTACTAAAAATTTCATTAATTTGATTTTGTGGGCATGAGAGAACCAGAGAATAATGATAATGGTTACTGAAATGGACAGTAGTGTGCAACAGGCTACAGCCCACAGGTATTTCCCCAACTAGTGAAAGCAGAAGTTTACTTTGAGCCGGAGCTTAAGTCTGCTTCCAAGGCAAAACTTGAAGCATCCCGCTGATCTATAAAATCTTTTCATTAATCTTCTTACAAAAGCACTGAAAACTGGTAAAACATTGTTTCCTTTCGGAAACCAAGAAAAGTATAGGCTACAAGTCAACTACGTTTGAATCCTACCTGAAAACCTACAAATTTGAACTATGTTTATATGCTCTTAACCTTTAAAAGGTCTTCCTCAGTGTTTTTCTTTTAAATAATTCACTGCTATTAAATACTAATAACCTTATGACTACAAGGTCTGGAGTTTTAATTGATAGAATATTCTTATCATATATTTTTTTAAAAATTTATTTAATGTGATTTACAACTGTACAAATAATAAATACAATAAGTAAATATGTTGTATGTTTCATATACACTTGAAAATCTTGGGAAGGAACCACCCATTGGTCGTACTTCAAGCGTTAATTTAAACTAGAAGGTCCCGTGACCATCTTCTTTTCAGACGCCTCGGAGGATTATCAGGGATTGTTAAGGATGAAAGATTAAGAATTAATGGGTTAGGATGGGTAAAGGAGTTTGGAATGAAAAGACGCATATCTGTTTTATTTATCATATGAATCGTATTAAAATTTTTTTTAAAAATTAATATACTTATATTTTTCTGTTAAATAAACTATTAAGTTCATGGGTAACAGGATTCCAAGTTTTGGCGACTATCTATAAAATGTAGCTCGTTATAGGTAATTGTTTTTCCAAAGACAAATCGCTATTATTATATTTTTTCTAATAAAATAAGAGGAGCTTCAGTCATGGGAGATTAGAGGGGGGATGGAGTGGAAAGATATTACCGAACAAAAATATATATATTTTGTGTGTATATATATATATATATATAACTTATGATTAGATTGAATGGTTACCTTAAAATAAATGGGGGATCGGGCAGAATGACTAGGCAAGGATACTTCAACAACTAACTTTATTATCACATACATCTCATATATATAGCATTTGGTTTGTTGTTAAATTTAGGGATAAGTAATCCTACTAGGACAGAGTTCTTGTTTATTGTCCTGAGGATATACACAGCTAACTTATATATATATATATATATATATATACACCTATGTGTTATATATTACTGTATTTTGTATTTAAATGAAAAATAAAGAGGTTTTGCGAGTGACGAGTCAACGCAGATTTCTTGCTTAGGTGTTTGTTTGCAATCTGAGAGGCCCGATATGTTCCTTACGACCAGAAGCCCTATATTGCATGTTTATAAGTTTTAATACATAAATTGTGGGACATTTGGAAACATTGAACTTAATCATATAATATAATTTATAACAGTACAAAATTTAGTCCCTTAAGGGCTAGTAAAGGTGAGAGAATGGTTGTTTCTTACGATCCTGTGGTGATGGCTGACGATCGCCATCTCATGCACCGCTGATGTGTCCGGTCCAAGGATGCCGCCGTCTTCTACTCATGTCTTGTTCTGGATTTAACTTTAACCGTTCCAGTGGTTCTTCCAACGAACACTGGCCAGCATAATAAAGGTGTGATTGGTGGTAGTATGGGTGACTAGGCGATCGAAACATATAAAGTGCACCTATGACGTAAGGATACACGCTGTCTTTATTTCACATTGAGGGGGGCACCAAAATTAGACTGAAAAAATTTACAGACTCGGATATGTAAATCCGACAGCGATCAACTATAACGTATAGCTCAAGATAAGTAATTATGTTTTCAACGAATCCTTGTCTATCTTTTATTAAATGTCTTCATGATAAGAGAACCTCTAGTCTTAGAATAATTGGAGTCGGATGGAAATAAACATTTTCTCTAATTATTTTTTATATTATGGCCTATTTAAGATTGTATCGTCGTCAATTCAAGTATTGATTGATATATATCAATACTTGAATAGTACCTTATTCAGATGGCAGTACCTGTTAGTATAACAGATGATATCTTTGAAATATTCAAATTATAGTTAAAGCTTACTAATTTTCATTATTTTTCATCGATTGAATTTGTAATTTTTTTTCATTATTTACTTTCAATTACATGTGTACGTAACTAAGTATAGTACAAAATTTATAGAAATGGGAAGTATTTTGGTTGTGCAAAATTTCGAAACCGAGTTTTTTTTACAGTAACATACTTTTCAATCGTCAAAAAATATTCAAAACCAAAATATTAAGTCTAATTAAAAGAATTAGTTAGTAAAAAAAAGAAATTATTCTTTTTTAATTTTAAATAATGAGCCAAACTATAACCCTGTTTCATTATTTATATTATTTTTTTTTATAACTTCTGAAAATTTTTCGTGATATTCGCCAGTACTAATATTTTACTTACAATTTAAGATACAAATATTCCAGTTACGCATTCATGATACCATACGATATGCCTCGTAATTGTGGTTGGAAATTATTATTTAAAAATTATTATAATTAATAATAAAAACTTGTATAAGTATGGCAGCAGGAATTATGGCTCAGGTACCGAAGGTTACTCGTTAACGATGTTAGTTGGACTGGGAGTGGACTTAAAATTATTGCCACAAATATGGTATATTATGTGGTAGGCAATAATGGCCTGTATATTTGAGGAGTGATGTGAGCGCGTAAGGATTATGATGTGGCAGATAAAAAGCTACAGAATTCCACAAATCTGTTTAAAACTGATTATAACTTGTGTATCTATAATGCTGTTTTAGACCTGAAAAAAAAAGTTTGAGAAAAATATACGCAAAATAAAATAAATATTTTCAGGGTGTTTTAATATACCTTCCAATTTAGGATTTTCATTAAGGAAAGGGTTAAATGTCATGAAATAGATGCCCATAAGCTAGCTAATGCTGTAAATCTTTCGGACAATTTATTTGTTATTGCTAAGTTGTTGTTTTATGGTATTTGTAGTACTTAATTGTTATTATATTTTTTTATTGTAGTATTTAAAGTTTCAAATTGATTTTGTTAGCAATAATGATTGAATTTAAGAAGAAACAGGCACCACCTGCTAGGGGTTACCTGCGTGAGATAGGATTCCTTATTCTGCCATGAGCCCCATTCAATGGAGATGGGGCCTCCTATCTGCATATTGCTATCGAGGCCCGGTTCGATCGTGGGGGCAGTCCACGAGGAAATGGTTCCATGGAACCAAATCGGTAACCCGACACGAAACAAGGTGGCAATACTTTGTCCAATACTATTCATTGGATCAACATGTTTAACTACTATTCTTCTAAAAATCAAATGGTATAAAATTAGTAAAAATGTAATGTTTTTAGTAAGTATTTTCTGAATTATACGTCAAACATTTATTGTGTGTTTAATAGATTAATATTCCCTCCCTTATCACCTTTATAGATTTTCGTGATTTGACTCCTTTCTATTCATCATTCCTGACGTAGCGTCTATGTTATTCATTCCGAAGTCGACATACACTTCTTTCATCGGTCCTTCGACCTAGCACAGGGTACAGCGAACTCGATGTCATCGAATATGTCACTTGGTATCTAAGAACAACTGCTGATTATCATTAACCATAAACCTAATAAAAGCTACCTCCTCCCATTTTTAACCTGCTTCTAAATAGCATCGTGACAAAACCTAATCCAGCAACTACACACACAATATGCTTTGACTAAAAATTAGTTCGCCGTCTGTAAAGTATTTTTGCTATGAAGAAATCTGAAAACATCCTTTCGTTTCAAAAGTCATCGGCGTGGAATGTGTGAGTTCCTTGTGGTTCCAAGTGTTTGTAGTAATATTATTACTAAATTTCATTGCATTCGATAGCAGTATCTGAAATATTACAGATTTCAAAAATTGTAGGATGAAGACTGATTTTTTCCCTTCTAATCTCCGTTAATTTCCGCTATTAATCCTCTCATTTTAACTACTGGTTCTTTGTTGTACTAATGGGTTAGCTCAGGGGATTTCGAAATTATAATAAAACAAATTAATTATATTATTGTTGAATTAGATCCTACAAATCATTAAGTTAGACGTTAATTGAGTGATAGGAGTCAACCACACTACTGAATCTGTAAGTAATTAAACATTACACTTTTCAATTTATCTTTAAAATTTGTACTTAGTTTTCAGTGTATGCTCTTTGGAAAGTACATTTTTCAGGAGTCTTAATTCATTTGAAATGTGATTATTGATAAAATAATTTTGAAAATAAACTTCAGTAATTCTATCTGAATTTCGAAACAGAAAAAAGTAGTATATTCTAGAATGTCTACAGATTTCGCATTGCTATACTATAAATATTTGTGTAAAACTAATTGTAGTAATCTTTTTTAACCAACAATGAAAAATACTGAGGCAATTGAAATAATACTCGAAATAGTCACATTATATAATACCATGAATGTCCTAGAACAATTACGCAAAAATTATAACCGCGATGTGCGTGCTGTGTGCGTGGAAGGGAAAAAGATCAAATCAATAAAGCGATTTGTATGAACTGTTGGTAAAATTGAAAATCTGATTATTTAATAAATCATTAGATTTTATTTCATAACTTTTTTTTGTCAATTAATTCTTATCAGTACCCTATAGTGAACCAATCTTTAATGGTTATACACAGTGACTAGATAAGATTATGAATTTTTGGTAATTAAAAATGGGAGGCATGTTACTAGTTCGACTATACTAGCAACAAACACTAGAAGGAATAATAAAGAGTAAATAAAATACTAGGATTCCTGGAATACGGTTCCTAAGACATCTGTCTCATTCATCAATATTACATTTTTCTTGTAAATGGCGCATAAGCAAATTTGGTACTATCAGAAATGGTTAACGATTCTGCAACTGATATCAAATGAGGACAAGGTCGGGGTACGATCAGTGAATAACACATTTATTTGAAAATATATTTATTATTGCCAACGTTTCGACAATAATTTGAAATCTTCATCAGGACTAAGAATAAAAAAATAATTTTATATTATTTATTTTATTTTTATACCAGATCGGCCTGGTGGGCCTTACATGGTTGATATAACTTATATTATATATATTTTTTAACAGTTGATTATGAGGGGGTATATTCATACAAATGACACCCCTAACTATATAAAATGTTGTTATTAAAAGAAAAAAATAATAATAAAATAAATAGATAAGAATAATGCTTCTTAATAAAAGAGGAAAGTGAAATTAATAACAAAAAATAATGATATTGGTACACTTAAATAAAACAAACAATAGTCTTCAAATAGTAAAAAGAAACAAGTTAATTTGAAAAAGGGAAGAGAGAAGAAAAGAGTGAAAAAAAATAATAATAATGAATAAGTAAAATGAATGATAATAAAAAAATTAAATATGTGTGATATGACTATGAATAGTGTGACTATGAATTAATTTTATATTTATTAAAAATTTATAAAAGAATGTCCTGCAGCAGGCTTCAGTCTTCGGGTTGAGGTTGGGTTTCCCAGGTTGTAGGTCACTGTTCCTTTAACTGTCGGCAACTGGGAGTGGAACTTCATGAAACGTTTTAGATATATTCCTCTATTGACTCCAATTGTAATTCGCGATGCAATTGGCTATTTCTTATGAACCAAGGAGCATTAACTGCGATTCTTAGGACTTTATTTTGAAAAGATTGTAGTTTTTTCCTTTTCGTGAAGGATGCCGCTCCCCAGACTTCACAGCCGTACATCAGCAGTGGCCTGATGATTGTTTTAAATATAAGAACAGTTGTTTCTGGTTTTAGTTTGGAATTTCTGTTCGGATATGATATAGGATATCAGGATAGGATATAGCATTGCTAACCTTGCATAAGTTTGAGTTTGTTTGATGTTGATATGGTGATTCTAGGTAAGGCGGCGATCTAGGTGAATTCCCAGGTATGTTTCACTGGCAGGATTCCATTTCACATTTTTAGCTTTGAGGATTAGATCCGGTGGATCTGGTGGGCGTCGAAGAGTAAAAACTTTTGGGTTACATTTTTCAATGTTCAAGCTAATCATCCATTTAGTGAAATATTGTTCTAAATCATTAAGGTGACTTTGCAAAGTGTTTCTAGCTATTATTATGTCATCATGTTGAGAGAACACAGCTGTATCATCGGCGAACATAGCTATGAAGGTGTGTGTGGACTGGACGATGTCGTGAAGGTAAAAGTTGAACAAAATGGGAGAAAGGACTGAGCCTTGTGGAGAACCGGCATGGATTTGTCTAAGGGTTGAATTTTTGTTATCAATTCAATAAAACTCATAATAATTAAGGCCTGAAATTCTGGCCGAAACGTTGGCTCTAATAAATACATTTTTACTAATTTGTGTTCACCACTGATAACACCCCCAACAACCTTTTCTCTTACATATATATATACGGTCAAATATCATCGTCGCTATTACAAAAATAATTAATTGCTCTCATAATGAAGCGATTATTACTTAATGTTTTGGATTTACACTTTTTGTTCATCCAATTCCCTTCAAATTGGAAAATTGGGTCATGCTTTGACCGTTGGAATATTATTGGATGAAAGAAGCGAGATCCTCCCATTTGAGTGGTACAATAGATGGAGGAGCTAATAAGTGTTCTTTGTGTAAAAGGTCAGGCCGCATTAAACGGAATCCCTTTGCTCAACAAACTTATTAGTTAGGACTTCAATCCTCTATCTCTTTCTCTGTTTTGAGTGGTACAATAATTTACTTCATTTAGTTTTAATACTAGATATAGGTCAATGATTCGTCGAAAATTCATTCAATAAATCGGTCTTCAGTTCAAGTGATGTTTACTAGGTTTTTTTATTTTATTTTATTATTATTATTTTTTTTTTACCACGAAGAGGTTTAAATGCAATAAAATTCCTCTAGTATTTTAATTTGCACTAAAGATTATCAATCAATCGAAACTTCTAATTTCAAACTACAATTTTATATATTAGAAATTTTTCACATCTTTCTGTTGTCCATTTTGAGTTTAAAATCCATAATTAAAAAAGCATAACAACATCAAATATAACCAATTTTTTGAGATTCAGCAGTTTGATATACTGTAAGAAGAGATAGTTCAGTTATTTATTGTTGATTTATGTAAGAAGTAAATTTTAATATTAGATAGTATTGCAAAAATCAAATATTTACCCTACTGGCCTTAGATGGACTGTTTCTTAAAAGAGAAATCTTGTTTCTTCTGATTGGTCACTTTTCCATAAGCCTTTTTAACAAATAGGTAAATTTTATTTAGTACAAGACCCGAAGAGGAGAAAAAAAGGCAGTTACCTCACCCCAATGTTTTATTACATGATGAAAACTATGTATAATTACTAGACAAAATTGTTGAGTCAAAAAAAAAAAAATTCAATCGGAGCTTTATTTCTTAAAAAGTAGGAACAACAGGAAAACCTAAGAGAACATCATTTGAAGAAGAGTAAATTTGCTAAAATATGAGCCCAATAGAGTTACTTACGTTAAATATTTTTCGAGATATAGCTTTGTAAAAAGCAACGTTTCAGAAAAATGTCCCATACTGAAAGATTAGTAGTTAGTGAATTTATTTTGAAAAATTTATATCCCAAAAACCGTTTGACGTAAAGATGTCTATTAGCACTCAAATTAAAGCTAGTTTAATGAGCTATAAAGTAGTTTATGATGTGTATCTTTGTAGGAGTAATAGTTTACATGAAATTTGCTAAAATAAATTGATTTATAGTTGTTTGGACAAATTGTCATTTGCCAAATTTATATTCATATGTGAATATCATAAAAACTACTACCCCTACGAAGATAAATGTCAACTAAATAAACTACTTTATAGAAAGTTAAATTTTCTCTATTTTGGCTGTTAGCAGACATATGTGCGTCTTATGGATCCAGAGATATATTTTTTCAAAAATTCAACATTTTATACGAGGAACTAGAAATTAACATTTTGTGAGTTTATTTTGTCAAATATCATAAAAACTAATACTCCTACAAAGATAAACATTATTAACTATTTTATAGTTAATTTAACTATTTGTCTATCCTTTTGTTTGTATATATTTTAAGAGTTTTTTTTTTTTT
>NW_027104767.1:530466-545178 GCF_000696795.3 Halyomorpha halys
ATTTTTTTATTTTAGTATGTATGAGATCATTTATCAATATTACCTATTGCCCACAACTGTGTGGCAGATTGTAATATCTATCAATAAATAAATCTATCAAAATAAAAAAAAATTTAACTAGCTTTAATTTGAGCGCTGGCAGACATCTGTACGTCCAATGTTTTCTGAAATGAAGTTTTTCATAAATCAAACTTATTGTTCGAACAACTATAAATCAATCTATTTTAGCAAATATCATGAAAACTTACTTCCTACGAAGGTAAAGGTCATAAACTTCTTTATAGTCCATTAAACTAGCTTTAATTTGAGCCCTAATAGACATCTGAACGTCTTGTAGTTCCTGAGATATAGATTTCTCAAAATAAAATAACTAACTACTAATCTTTCAGTAGATTTTAAAAAGATTTTGCTTTTTAAAAAGCTACATCTCGAGAACTATTGGACGTATGGTAAATTGCTCTTTTAGGGCTAATATTTCAGTAAATTTACTTTTCTTTAAATAACGATCTCTTATATTTTCTAGTGTTGTTGTTAGTTTTTAAAATATAGAGCTCCGAATGAAAAATTAATGTTTTTTTTAAGGTTTTGAAACAGCCGCAATTTTTTATCCCCCCTACCTATACTTGACAGACTCATCAATTTAGACTAGTAACTATACATAGTTTTCATTAAGGTAACCAAAAATTGGGTTGAGATAACTGCTTTTTTTCTTCCCGGCTCTTGTACTAACAGGATAAAGGAGAATTATCTTTAAGTTGTTTAATCTTGTGACTTACAGCTAACGTCATACAATGTAAAGAAATTAAATAAAGAATAATGGCCAAACCGTAAATTAATGTGTGACATACAACATATTTTTCCCAAAGAAGACCTTCAACTTTCTTATAATCAATTAGACAGTTTTGATTTAATTTAAAAGAATAAAAAATACTGACCCTGATATACGAGGCCGGAGTGTAGAGCGGTAGCGGCAGAGAAGACGGGGTGCGAGATATTGAGGTAGACGTGGAGAGAAGACCCCGGGGCCCCCGCATCGGCAGGGCAGGATATCCCCCCGGCCACCGGGCACACCAGCAGGAGGGCCACCAGCCAGCTCACCCCCATCTCGTCGTCATCCTCCTCGCTGTCCATCCACTAGCAGCTCTCTCCTCTGTCCGAGATAATCTGCAAATTTTTCAAGTAAGGTATAACAAAGGTGGGAACAAAGTATGCAAAGTAGGGATCATAATCAAAAATACAAAATAAGCAATGTGTAAGTAGGTGTATATTTTTAATTAAAAAATTAGTTTGTTTTTTTCTGGAAGAAATTGATCTTCTATGACTTCTGTTTTTTATTTTAACATCCGAAAAACATTTCGACCAGTATGCCTATTATCCAACCCATTTTTTTTAATATATAACTTTTTATACCTTAGAAGCAGAGAGGTATTAAGAACTACCAAGACATCTTTACAAAACACTTTTAATTAATTAAGATTTAAATTTTTTTCCTGATCTTATTACAATTTTGAAATGATATACATATTTTAAGAGAGTTTTATTTTTTTTTATTCATTTATTTAATTTATTTTATTTGATTTTAGTATGTATGAGATCATTCATCCCTATTATCTATTGCCCACAACTGTGTAACAGATTGTAATATCTATCAATAAATAAAAAGAATTAATAAAATGAAGAAAAAAATTATATATAATTGTAAAATTAACGATATAAACAGTAAATTATATTAAAATTAGTTATTGGAGAGGTTTGTCCCAGGATGCGGTCAGCAAATAACAACATAAATAAACAAATCAATATTTATTTTATGCCAATGTTTCGACCTTTCAGTTTCAGGTCTTCATTGAGGACATAGAAAAAATGAAATAACACCAACAATTAGAGAAACATAAAATTGAAAAGGAATAGTATACAAACAAATTTGGAATTAGACAAAATATTGAATTGAATCATAAATGATAAAAAAATTGAAAATTGATAATTGATAATTGAATAGTAAAAAAAAAAATTGATTGATAATCGTGGAATTAGATGGTTAGTAGGTTTAAAACAGTGAAAGATGAAATATAATATTCTGTAGGTAAAAAGATGTGTATAATATAAGATATGTAAGAAGTGTCTAAAAAAACTGAAAAAACAAATATATATATAAATATTAAATAAATATTGTTTTGTTTATTTATGTTGTTATTTGCTGACCTCAACACCCGACAAACCTCTCCAATCAGTAATCTACGGTCAACTATCTACACCTCATTATAAAATTACTTATAATTGATCTTAACGTATTTATTGAAAATTTCCTTTTTAAAAACTGTTGATTCCGCATTATTTTTTGTTGTAGTCGAAAAACGAAATGTATAATATGCAAACTTTCTGAAACGTTATTCGGATGATTAAGAATGGTTTACATGGTTAATAAAGATAATCATTTCTATAATAATTAGAGATATATTTACAAACCAGGAATTAACATATAGCTACAACTAAATTATATATATATTGTTAAAGAAACCTCGACGGAATAGAATTATTTTGGAACTGTGTTGTTCATAAAGCGGAAGACTTATCTAGAGTGAAATGAACTACAGGAAGTGAAGTGTATGATTAAGATGCCAGTGAAAGCTACGTCATAGAAGATGGATGTTCTTTTTCTTCCTTATATCTCTTAATATGAAATGAATCATTCCTGCAATAACACGTATATGTTTCATATTTTTTTTTTTTAAATGATACAAATTATTATTCTGACATAAACATTTATTTATCTTTAATATAAATGAACATTTGTTTGGAAAATCTTGAAAAGAAAAAACTGTTTTAATATGTTTAAATTGTAATTGTTCAACTTTCCGACTATTTTAACATGATAAATTATAATCTTTAGATTATTTAAGGGCGAAATAATATTTTTATAATGAAACAGCTTTTTTATTGAAATATCCAGCTGTACTGAATCATTATATATCCTGTTATATATTTATTATTTTATGTTTAAAATAAATATGTTATTATTTTGAATTTAATTAATAATAGCTTTTCGTTTTGCGTGAACATTTTAAAGAAGTCTACGACAGAAAATCATGTACAATACTATCACACAAATTGTGGAAACAATACAATAATATACAATTAGTTATTAATCCATTGGAAATTTTATGTTAAATATGGAGTGATTCAAAATTTAAGATTCAATTGGCACTTCCCCCATTTCTTCAAATTCTGAAAGTAAGTTTTTATTAGGGGAGTTGTCTTTGTAACATTGCTCTAGCTAAATTAACTTTTGAATTTAGAATTCTTAGAGAATATAATACAACAAATGTCTGTTTGTTTTTTTCAATCCTACACGTACTGGAGGAATTAAACAAGAAATATATTAAAATTTATTATATTTATTTTGAGGAATCCATTTACACCCTTAATTCTTTCAACATCTCGGGCTTTATTAAGTTCTTATTAATTTGTGGACACGAGTAATTTTGAATTAAATATCATTTTTATACATTCCGAAATGAATATAAGTCTAATTTATTTTTAATTAACATACTTATTTTTTAAATTTTCAAACATTGTCAGAGCATTGAAATTTGAGTAAGTAAGTGAACAGAATGAGGAATCGAAATTGAAAAGGGAAATATTGTTTGAAAACAGCAATAATAAAAAGTTAATAAATAAGTTTGTCAATAAAAAAAATATATACAGGAGTTATATTTATTTGGGAATATATTTGATTTAAATTAATGTATATGATAATTACAACTTAAATATGTACAATAAATAAATGTGATGTGGGTTACATTAGTGACATGATACAGGCGTGTGAAGTAGAACTCCAATAACATTTTTAGATGAGATCTCGAGGTCATCTTGTTTTCAGACACCTAGAAGGAATATCAGGTAATGTAGGAGAATCAGGTCAGAAACCAGTGGGTTTTGGTGGTTCGGAAGTTGATATAAAAATGATTTTTTGGCTGTTCCTACTTTATGCACTGTCGCACCGTTCATCTGATTGTAACTGAGATTTTTGTTAAATGTTTAGGATTATCTTGAAAATAACATATGCTGTCCCAATTTTTCGGTAAAACAATTATTAACAACATAAGCTTCTCTAGCACCTAGATGAAAAATTATACATTTTTTCATGGTTATTATATGCCAGCCGATTTTTCCCTTTCTGAAGAATAAGAAAAAATATTACTGATTCTTCTAAATGATTTTATATTCTCTAAACATTTTTTAAAAAAACATATTGAGGATTTTAATAAAGTAAGTCAACACAATTACTTTTAATAACTTTTTTTTAGGAAGCGAATCATATTTGTTTTTAGCGTCGTCTGAAACCCTCAAGATCCATTATTCAAAGAAATTAAAAAAAAAATCTCCTTGGTTTATTTTGAAAAGAAATGAAATGAAAAAATAATT
The DNA here is from genome assembly GCF_000696795.3 of Halyomorpha halys. Lineage (NCBI taxonomy): Eukaryota > Metazoa > Arthropoda > Insecta > Hemiptera > Pentatomidae > Halyomorpha > Halyomorpha halys. The sequence goes on from NW_027104767.1 coordinate 534,892, forward strand.
TTATTCTGTGATACATGTCCCTTAAGAATAAATACATGGTTCATACATTAAGATTTCTGTCTGGCAAGTAAGTAAAATGAAATTACATTGGGACTTTGACTTAACTACTGTTTATAATGTTAATCAATATATGCCTATTAATTTCATTAAAATGATTCGGAGGTTTGGTTATACAATAAGTGAAGGAATAGGTATTGTTTAAAGGAAAGAATATATGAGGACTGACGAATGGAGATGGGAAGAGAATTCCAGAAGAAGTTTGCAAGTATGACGAAGGATTCGCTAAAGAAGGCGGTTCTATTGGAAGGCAATCAATCAATCGGTTGGGATCTGATGTTTAATGAGTGGATGGATGAACGAAGAGTGAGGAGATCAAGGATATATGTAGGTTTTTTTTTATATTAAGAACTTGGAATAAGAAAAGAGGTATTGCCTTCTGAAGGATGGATAGAGCCACTTAAACTCGGTATACCAGCGGGAGACTTGAGAGCGCCTTGGAAACCTAAAGATAAATCTTACAAAGCAATTCATGAGTCTCTTCAGTCTCAACTCTAGTCCTGCAGATAGCCCTCCATGGACCAAGGAACTGTAGTCGAAGTGGGTGAAGACGAGAGAGGATACTAGGAGCTGACGGGTGTTCGGAATCTTAGAAATTGTTTGAGTGCAAGTTATGGATTAGCGTATGATTTGGGAAATGTGATTATTCCAGGAGAGGTGTTGGTCAAAGGTGACTCCAAGGTTTTTTATTTTAGGATAGAAGTAAATCGTTTGTTTGTTAAGGAAGATTAGAGGACAGTAAGGAAGGGAATGATCTATACAATCTGCTTAAACTTTAACGACTAGTTGCTCGTGAATGGTGGTGTCTCTCGACTCATGGTTTAAGGCGACCTGGACGTGATTGTTGTTAGTTAAAGACACTGGTTTATCAATACAAATTAAAGACAATTATTGAGGACAGTAAGGGAGGGAATGAAGGAGGCGCTTGGATCCAATAAGAATGGCCTAGGTCAGTCAGTCTGAATTGTCAACATAGTATTAATATTGAAGCACAGTGAGGGTTATTATATAAAAACTATTCATATTGAATGTAATATAGATAGTCAAATTATCTAAAAGATTAAGGATAAATCACCTAAATCGGACCGGTATTAGCCATTATACAGTTAAGTTAGCTGTAACTATAATAATGTAAATCTAGTTACCACTTCATGTATAGATTAATTCATATCAAAGTTGGAATATTATTCATTAATGTATATAAACCCTCAAATATAGCAATAGCGAAGCATTGTCGGGTCTGCAAGTCACTAATAAGAACTTGATAACAAATAAATACGTAAAATTTAACAAATAAACCTTTAGGAAGTTATTTCTAGGAGTAAAACTTATATTTAAAGAAATATTTTAATTATTTATTCATCTTATTTTTCGCAATTCGTACGCAAAAGGTGTGGAAAATCAAAAGTAAAGAAAACGTTTGAAAATTATATGAATCCGTCATCGTAATAGTCCACTTCGTGGAGGCTGAAATCCCTGTCCTGATGACAGATCTCTTTGATGACGGATTTTCCACAACCGTGAAAAATTGTTTGTGGTTTTTGGAGATTAACGGTTCGAGAAATGTCGAGTCTGAAAAAATAGGAATATTATAATTTTTTACTGAAAATTCCCGAAGTGGAAAGGAGAAGAGCTGTAAGAGATAACTTATTACAACAAAAATTGACATTACAACTAAACAAACCTTAGGACATACCATGTTTCATTTCGAAATTCATTAAACTTAAAAAAAAAGGTTCAAATTTAATCCTTAACCCCCAGGATAGTTTTATGTTCTATCCAAAATTACCCATTCATTTGAGTTACTACCTATTTTTAAGAAATATAAAATCAAATTTTAACAGATTTATAAAATTATATTACATAAGCAACAGGTAATACATCTTATTATAAATTCAGTAGCATTTGTAAGGTTTTATTTTTTGAAATTTATAATAATTCTTAAACGATGAAAAAAACGAGAAAAAATATTTGCTGATATAAAAAAAAAGTTAGTATAATTCTTCATGCACAAAGTGGACTGTGTCAGGTTTTTAATAGATATTTATCTAAGCAAGAATGATATTGTATTTTTTTAAAAATTTAACCTAGTCGAAATTTTAGTCTTTATAATTACTTATAACACTGTTCTCAGATAATTTTTATCAATTAATATAAAATATCATTTTGATTGATTACAATATCACGATTCTGCTTGGTTTTTCATAATTTTTTTAAATTTTACGTTATATTGTTGTTAGATTTTATTAAAGTACCTATTGCCATAAAAAACCTTTCTCATAAAACTATAAATAAAAACTTCTCATTTCAGAGTAAAAACTCGGCGGAACGGTCCCTCCACGTTCCATTAATTCTATGGCATTACCCTAGGCTGTTGCTAGACTATACCACCTTAGCTGGACTGATATCAACATCTTATAATGCCGCAAGTCAATCAAAGGGAGAAGACTCATTAATATATATAATGCATTTCATGCCTTATAAATCTATGAAGTACTAATTTCATTTAAATTAAATGAAAAAAACTTAAACTTTTGTTAAAAAAACTTAAACAGAGTAAAAATTCGATTTTTCTATTTGTTTGGGTCGTTTAACGTCCAATTTTTTTATCATCGTGTAATCGAAAAAATCCATTTCCTCAAAAGTAAAAGTTGTAATTAAAATTGGGAATGATAAAATATATTGTATATGATGCACTATGGTGGTTGCTTCACTGTAATCCCACCATACTTCAAAATAGTATACAAAACGTTAATTTCCTCTAAAAAAGAAAACGAGATTATGGATGACAGATTTTTATTTAAACTTCCCATATGACTGCAAACGCCACGAAAATACAAATTAAGGTCTGTAAACTTTTATTAATAAAAGCTAAAGCTTTGTTTTAGTTTTTTTGAAAAGAGTAGGCTCTGAAGAAAAAAAATAAAAAAGGAAAAATGAAATACAAAACTTAAGCAGGGGAAAAAGCATCTGAGAGAATATAATTTATAACTCTGTCTTATAACGGTGTCACAACTTACTACTCCTGGATTTTTGTTCTCTTGTTCCCTCTTTTCATTTTGTTCCCAGCGTCTATAGGCTTTTACAAACGAGTTATGGACCTCATTATAAGGTGTTTGAGTGAAAATTAAAAGTTAATGATATATGAGTTCCAATGCTTTAAGGACCATGACGTTATATAAAATTCAATTCAGACGTCAATGAAACATGAACCGAAATAGATATATTCAAAGTGAGGTAAATATCAGAGAGATGTCATCTGTCTATTCAATTATTTATTGAATTGTTCAGTATTTATAGCAATCCTAACTAATTACTGTCACTTAGCTTGTGTGACCATTTATTAACAATTACGATTCAAGGGTTCAACATTGTTGTGGAATAATGGAGTTTATTCATATTTTTATATCACTTATTTAAATAATTTTTAATCTATTATAATTCACATTTCGAAAGCTAGTGACCCTGTGAAGCCACATATTATACAAAAAAAGTTTTCAATATATTTTTCTTAAATAGCAATTACTAATTATTTCAATTTCTTTATCAATATTTTTTAGCATAAAATAATTTTTTTTAAATTAAAAGTATAAAAATTAAGAAATCATAATAACAATTTTTATAGCCACACACACACAACTAAACAGGACAATTATTAAGATCATTTGACTATGTTATCAGATGGTCGATTTCGAGCGAGAAAAAGGAGCTTTTAGAAATATTTGTTGTTTAAGGACCAATTCTAATTACAAGCTGTGAATTACTTGACAAATTGTCTACTGTATCCCGAAGCGTCAGAGAATGTAATGAGGCCTGAGTCAATTCACTGTTTGTAGCCCTTCTCTGAAACCTAACTTTAGTCATAGGATAATTGTTCCCGTATTTCTGAGAACCTTGCCGGCACTTAAATAGCAGAATCCGTGCTGGTGTTTGATAAAAGGACACATTTGAGATGAGTAGTGGATTTCCAGAGTTATAACTTTACAAACTATGTCAAACTCCACATTTCGCAGAAAAGTCTTTCCCAAGGGTAGCAGTTTATTACTGGGGGCCTAAACTATTATCTTCCATATTTGAACACTTATAAGTAAATAACATATCTTATAAACATCACAATGTTGGTACATATTTTTAATTTTTGAAATAGGATAACTGACTCACATAGAACAGAGGTTTAGAATCCGATATCTAATATTAAGGCTGTAGTGGCCAGAGATAGAAAGAACAGGTGTTGATTTTTACTAATGAAATCTCGGTATTCCTAACCAAACTAACAAAATAGACAGGCAACCTATAATCATTTTTCTTTCTCTAGTTAGAGTACATTAAATAGTTTTATCCAATAAACAACTAACAAACAAATCTTAGATATTTAGAACAGAATAGACAAGCATGTCCAAATCTGAAAAAAAAAACAGTAGTGGAGTATAAAAAAACAAATACAAATTGGTTCGAATCATAAATTCATTTAAAGTGAGATGACTTAAAATTATTAATTAATTATTCGGTCAACTTAAAATTTATTTTTCTTTATATTCTATATCATTTGTTCTGTTTGGATTCATAACGTATCTTAATTAGGTAATGTTTTATTCTTCAAAAATTTCAAGTACACAATTCTATTTTAAGAAATCTAGAATATAATAAAAACCTCAATGATTTTGACCTTAATTTATTATTTTTTCCCTATAGCTTACATTATTCTTCATTTTGTATGTTACATTTTGCATTTACAACATTGTGTGCACATCCCAAAATTTTTTTTTGTATGTAATACATTACATCAAAAGAATTCAATTTTTAAATTGATCACTAATTAAGAATAAAGCGAATAATTAAATATAAATAAATTGAATAAAAGTATTTCTGATTTGATATCCATTCAATAGATATTTTACAGATATGCAAAACTGTTTTAGTTCGAACTAGGACTTCGTAATACATGAGCATGAGAGCATTGGAATGTATTTAAATAACAAACTCGATAACTTTCTTAATTAAAATATATTTTAAAGATTAGTTTTAAATATAAGTTAGTATAAAATTCAAAAAAATTACTTTTATTCTATGAATAATTAGGTCATTATTGATTAGAAAAATAAATATAACAAAAGATTAAAATAAAGCGAGTGAAACCTGTTGATGATGTAAGGAAATCAAGGAGCTTGTACCTCTTTTGTTGACGGAGACCAAATTATCGGTAGATCTGTCGTTGACGGTAAGAGGGTTGTGGCCCTTCAAATCCAATCAATAATCTTAATTTATTCGGTTTTATTACGCAACCCTATTACCCGACCGAGATGAAATTACAAGCCACATTTCTTTTAATGAAATTGATATCAATTAATTTTATAATTACGATCATTAATATTGATTATCAACCTGTGTACAAAATCTCGTATCCCTGAAAACAACGAAAAATCCTGTTAATCAACTAACAATGACAACAGCTCATCGTCCTTTGTATAAATCATGTTTTTATTAAAATTATTCAAATAAATCTCCCTTTATATTGATTAATTTTATTTTAATTATTTTTAGTATAGCTGCATATTTACTATACATCTATATTTTTTGAGGATCTTAAAGCTCAGTAAATAATAAAACTACATTGGGACGAAGTTTAGGGTTATTGTTCCCATTGTCATACCCAACAGAAGAAGGAATAAACTAAAAAAAAAATATTCTATATTAATTATTTAACACTAAAATTGTACAGAATACATAATAAGACTAATAAATAGATACATTAGTTAGAATATTGTTGTAACTGAGTTTCCTACATAACTAATAACTGTTATAAATACCGGAATTAACTCATTTATAAGAAGCAAAGAAATGTGGTTTTTTTTATTCTATCTATTATTAAATCAGGTAGTTAGTCTGTTTTGTATTATATATTTTTATTATTATTAATTGTGTCTCATGTGTTTATAAGATTAGAGTCTCATGATGCAGCTGACTTTGTGTTCATACACATTTCGTTTTAGATATTTTTAAGTTCCAAAATAAGATTCGCCATAGTTCTCTTCTCTAGAAATTTAATTCACAATTTATATATTTGTTTAGTGTTACTATAAAATCTAGATACCTTAGCTGTATGTGATGGCGAAATCATTTTTTTTTTAATTTTTTTTTTTTTACAGCTCACAGTTTTTGATATTATTTCAAAAGGTGTTAGTACGTAGAGAAACGTTACCACAATATAGTTCTTTTATTATTTACTAAGCCTCAAGATCCTGAAATATATAGTGTTGTTAATTTTGTACCGATTTTTTGTCGTTAGCCTTATTCTTATATTTTTTTATAGTCATTTTTTTTAGTAATCACAGTCATAGGATTTCCCTTCAGAGAGAACTATGGGTATATTTTAAAAGAAGGGTATTTTAAAACAAATATAGTTCTATCTCTATAATAAATAACCCTAAAATACTGCATTCACAACACATTATAGACAAACAGGACATAAATTCCAATTTGATGCATTTAAAATCATACATCGGGAAAAAACAACTTTAAGTGAAATTCCTAAGAAATGATTTGAATAGACAAATATATGAATCGGGATTTTGTTGATAAAAAATCGGATGTGATGAGTGTTACGTTTGATCGAAATCCACAGTAATTATTATATTCTAGAAATAAAATCTTAACCTTCTTAAGACAACTAGAATTAAATGCAGTATGTTTCCGAAGTCAAGGTTAAGCAGATTGAATACATAATATTTCCATCAGAAAAGATATATATTTTCCATACACATAAAACCCGCTGATCCTGCAGACCCGTCCACAATAGGTGTCGTTCTAGCCCTTCCTCTTCCTGTGACCCCATCAGGGAGGTCAATTTCCTCTTCCCAGGGGTGTTCTATGGCGTGGCTTCAAATGAAAAAAAAAATAACACTTTTACTGGAAAGTTGAGATTCAGTTTTTCAACTCAGCCATAAAGAAATACTTTCAAATTAGTTCATAATGCGTAGTATTATTACTTGTAATTTTCACTTAAATAATTTATACTTGTGGACTAGTATAATATTTCAGTACGAAAAATGGCAAAGGTCATGAAGTAATTTATCGGAATGCAGTCGATATAACCACAAATGTTTCAAGTTCTTACTAACAATTATAATAGTAAATACTCTTCTCAACTTATATTTACTTTTAATTATTAAAATTAAATTTGGTTTTACAAACGATTAACCTGGAATCCTCACACCAGACTGAAAAGTCAGGAAACTGCACGTCGATTTCGACCATTACAGCACTTACTAGACAAACGGTCTAAACTTCCAACACATTACAAAAGACTGTTCTATATGACTGTAATAAGGCCAATCTGGACCTATGGAGTTGAGCTTTGGGGCTCCACTAAACCTTCGAATTCCTCTCGTATTCAATCATAATAATCCTAAATCGTTCGTAAAATCCTCAATGCTCCTTACTTTGTCACAAATAAAATCATACATAAAGACCTTAATGTTCCCTATGTAACCGATCTAGCCCGAACCAAGTATCACTCCTTCCATTATAAACTCCCTAACACTATAATCTCTGCATCCTATTCCATTCCTGACAATCCTCCGAGGGCCTGAAAAGAAGATGGCCACGGGACCAGCTAATGTAAAATGTCATTAGAGTGTTGCCAATGGGTAGTTTCTCTACACGCCTGTAACACTCCAATTTAACTTAAATCAGATTTACTAAATGTATTATAATGTGCAGTTGTAAATAGTAATAAATAAATATTTTAGAAAAAAATTGGTTTTTAATGTATTTTAATTAAATTGAAGGATGGTGGTCAATATAAGTTTATGTTTAATTTTAGTTTCCTTTTACTATTTTGATACCTTTATTGACCACCTCCTGGACTATCTTCCTACAATTTACTTCATACTATCTTCTTCCAGTATTTTAATTAAAATTAATATATTGTGTATTATTTTCTTTAATGTAATGAAAATATCTTTTTAAATAATACAAACGGAAACAAGTTTAGGTAGTCAATATAATAATTATAATAATAAAAATAATCAAATTATATTTCTAAATGTAAGTTATACTTAAAAAATTGACAATATAAAATAATATTCTAAATAAGTAGAACAATGTCAACAACATTTTGATTGATAAACTCTAATTTCGATAGAAATAATATTTATCCAAACAAAAACGATAACATTTTTATTTTTTAAAAGCTATTCTTTCGATTTTAAATTGTTAATATTTTTTAAATATTAATAATAACTTTATTTATTGGTAAGTTATATTATTTTAATAATCTGCCACAAACTTGGGTAATGAGTAGTATTACTAATTAAGCTATTAATAATAGTTCATTTAATTTATTAATAATAAATATTGCTAATTATTAAAATTAATCAGTTAATAACTACGCCGAGCTGACAATAGATAATAGATTGAACGAAAAAATTGTGCATGTTTCCCCTCAGTAAAATTTATATATTTTTATTTATTCATTAATTGCAATTTACAACTGCACATTGTAATATATTTAGTAAAATTAATATGAGTTAAAATGGAGTGATACAGGTGTGTAGAAAAACAACCTATTAGAAGCACTCTATTGACGTTTTACCTTAACACGTCTCGTCGCCATCTTCTTTTCAGGCGCCTCGGAGGCTTGCCAGGAATAGAAGAGGAAGAAAGGTTAGAAACTAGTAGGTTTGGGTGGTTAAGAAGTTTATAATGGAAGGAATTATATCTGGTTCGAGATAGATCGAAATTTATATTAAAACAGATTATTTTACAAACGCATTTTTCATTACGTTCTACGACTTACTAAGTTCAATATTTTATTTTTTTAAAATGGCTTTCTAACGATATATATTATATCCAAGAATGGAATTTTCAAGCTGAAAAAATATTTTCACTTTTATCTCCTTAAGTTGATCATCAAATCCTTTCATAGGTTAAATTCATCTGTTTTTTACTACGAAAAAAATGTGAAATAGTTAATTATTTAAAATACAGAAAATTAAAGATACTTTATAGGGAGATTTTTTAAATATTCTTCAGTTATGCCCTTTCAGATTATTTCAATGAAGCTAGAATTAGCTGATATTAAGAGCATTTAATTGAATACTAACATGCCGAGTTTAATCAAAAACGTTCGAGCAGGTTTTAAAAAAATCTGAAAAACGTTGAAAAATGGATTCTATAAACTTGCACTTCCATTCAGTTGATTTTATCGAAAAAGTGGCTCTCGCATCCCTTCTTAATCGAGTAATTTTAATTTCCTACAAAATTTCATTTTTGAGCTAGACACAGACACAAACACACGCCAAAACAAATATTTCCATCAAATACTCGTTTTCGAAGTTTAGCCAGATTGCCATAATATCCCTTACTATATATTTCATATTATTGAGTGACATTAAAAAGGTAGAACAATGTGGCTAAAATATAAGTTTCTTAAATTTTGATTCACTTTTCTTTCATTCTACTACGAGGAATTATAGAAAATTATAGAAAAGAAATACGGATATTACTGATTTACGCAAAGGAGGTAGAAAAAGAAATGCCTAAGAAATTTCCTTAGCTATAATCCTATGAATATTAAATATTTAATTAGAAGAGATGTGTATAATACAAATTATTTGTCATGAGCGTCATCGAATCTAGTTTCGCCAGGTCTTTTTATCATCAAAGTTAACATACTTGCAAATTCCAATAAATATTTTTCGAAATCTTCTTTTTAGAAAATATATAGAAAAAAAATTATATACAGTAATAAGATTAGTCATTTTACTTCTGGTTCATGCTATATTAGACCACAAAAGCAAGTACATTAAGATAAGAGATGTCTTGTATTTCATCCTCTTTTCCTCTTTAAAGGGAGAAATGAACTCCAGTTTGAACTTTCAGTTGTGGAAGGTTAAAAAAGGAAACTACTTCTTTTAAAGCAATTTCAGCAAATAACATAGATAATATAGGATAATTCAATTTCAAAACTTGTACTTTAAAAAACAACGCCTAAGCATTAATAAAAAAATAAACATTATTCTTAACATTTAACATAAAATAATTATCACTATTTATTATCAATAAAATATTACATTAACATTTTTCCATGAATAATTAGAACTGTGTACATTTTTTGATTTACAATTTCAATTCGACTATTCTCAAAATGGCTGAAATAATTTCATAATTCGTTAAATTATGGAACTCTTACAAAATAGAAAGTTGAATACTGTATTCAACTATATATAT
>NW_027104767.1:545493-546754 GCF_000696795.3 Halyomorpha halys
TATACTACTACCCCTACGAAGGTGAACGTTATTAACTAAGAATATAAACTACTTTATAGTTTATTCAATTAGCTTTAATTTGAGTACTGACAGACATCTGTACGTTTTATGGTTCCTGAGATATTCTTTTTCATAAATCAAAATTTTATTCCAAACAGCTAGAAATCAATAATTAGTGAATTAATTTTGTCGTATATTACGATATTTTCATGAAAACTACTTATCCAATGAAGATAAACGACGTAAATTACTCTACAGTACATAAAACTAGCTTTAATTTGAGTGTTTATAAACATTTGTAGGTCGAATGGTTTTTGAGATATGTATTTCTCAAAATAAATTCACTGACTACTGTTTTTTCAGTATATTTTTTATAAAATGTTGCTTTTTAAAAATTTTAATTTTATCTTTGTAGGGTAAGTTGGTAAAAATGATCTTTTTCTGGAAATTATATTTAAAAATTTAATGTTTTCAAAAAATAAAAGAACACAAATTTAATGAAAATTGAAAAAAAAAATCATGGATTGGATGACATTCAGTAGAAGAGCCTAGCCAGTGTTAAATTATGGACAGAATAAATTATTTTATCTATAATGAGAGTTCATAAACTCACACCAAGATTCAGTAACATGCGACTAACTAATAATTTAATTGCTGAGAAGCGTTTTAAAGTCTCACTTTCAAAGTTACCCTATACCTACACCCTTATCTTAAAAATCATTTCTAGATAGTCCGAAGAAAGTGAAAAAATATATATATTTATTTATAAAAACTGCTCAACATGTATTAAATGATGAAGATATTTAACAAAAAATTTCAATTTTAAAATTGTCTGGCGTTTTGGTTCCAATAAAAAATAATTACTTAATTTATTCATTTCTCATATTATCTTAAGAACATTACTGTGTGCATCTGGTTTGCCGTCGTGTCTTTGAAATTTATGTAATCTCATTATGTCTATTTTAGTTCTAAATCCTCTTACATAGTAGGGTTTCTTGTTTGTGTTTTATGTTGGTTTTTTTATACCATTTATTTCTCTGTGCCAGACTTCTCATTCAACAGGAGTTCAGTAAAATCTAAAAACTCGTTTCATTTCAGGTGATATTATCATTCAGCTCTTAGTATAGATATATAAGTATATATATTTTTATTTAAGTAATATATATTTTTAGTATAGATATATAAGTTAATACTCACAATGTAATTCAGATATATGCCACTCACTATTTTTCATTGTTTGTCATAATGTTCAATTTGTAGA
>NW_027104767.1:552374-554594 GCF_000696795.3 Halyomorpha halys
TCAACAACCATCTCATTTGTACATGTGAAAAGGGAGTACATAATATGATGATTAATACAAAATTTGGACAATTTTTGTTTACGGTTCTATTTATAGAACAGCTAATTGTAAAAAAATAATGCATATAATTTATATAAAATATAAATATTTGTATTTTATTTTTTCCTGCGGAACTATTGAGGAGCATAAATATTACACGATATATGAAAATTTATCCATCCCAGTTTATGTATTAAACCACTGGTACCAATAGCTTTTATTGTAATTTGTCAATTATTACATTGTCATACCTTATTTAATCTTATGATTTAAATAAATTTCTATAATCTCTATAATTTAAAAAATATATATTTAAAGAGGAACAGAGTTGCTATAATTAAGCATTTTCTAAAAATAAAAAATAAAAATTTATTCATGTCATTAGGTGCTCGTCTATAGATAGAAATGCGATTAAAGGATAATAGTATTTTTACTCTTGTATAATGTTCAAATGTTCAAGTTAAAAAAATGCAAAATATGTTGAATTTATCCGTAATTATAACAAAAAAAAGAACCTAAAAAATATACCCTCCTAACTGGTGAATCCTTACAAAGTAAAATCCGTATTTGATACGTGTTATACTGTAAGATGGCCGTTTACGTCTAGGCCTAGATGATAATCCTTTCATCTTGAACTGTAGGTGCCACGAGATCAGTAGGGGAGATATTGTCTTCAGCGTCATCAGAAACACATTTAGCTCTATCCCAGGAACAGACATCTACATTTTATTCTTAAATTCGGTTTCAGAAGTTAATCCTACATTCAAAATTTGCTTTAGAAAAGAGGAATTGTGTTACTTACAGACTAGTTTCGGAGTAAAACATTCATGTTTTTAATAGTATTTCTAATTCATATCAAAACGATTGAAATGAAGTCTGGTGCTATAACTAGTTTCGAAGATATTTTAATTTATTTCTTTTGTTAATAAAAAAAAATTAAGTATACTAATTGAAACTATAACATAGACATTGAATAAAGAATTTGTAATAATAATGCAAGAAAACTTTAAATTACAGTATTTGTTTCAGCCGTTTTTCGTTACGTGAGCCAAGCGACAAGAGTTTTTTTGAAGTTAATTGTATAAATAAAAAAAATTAATGAGTTAATTTATTTTGAGAAATCTATATCCCAGGAACTATGCGACGTACAGATGTCTTTTAGCACTCAAATTAAAGCTAGTTTAATGGACTATAAAGAGGTTTATGACATTTACCTTCGTAGGAATAGTAGTTTTCATGATATTTCCTAAAATAAATTGAGTTATAGTTGTTGGTATGATAAATTTGATTTATGAAAAACTTTATTTCAGAAACCGTAGGACTTACAGATGTCTGTAAGCACTCAAATTAAAGCTAGTTAAATTTATTACAAAATAGTTAATCATGTTAATCTTTGTAGGAGTAGTAGTTTTTATCATTTTGACAAAATAAACTCACAAAATGTTATTTCTAATTGTTCGTATAAAATATTGGTTTTTTGGAAAAATATATCTCCAGATCCATGAGACGGACATATGTCTGCCAACACTCAAAATAAAGGAAATTTAACTTACTATAAAGTAGTTTATGACACTTATCTTCGTAGGGGTAGTAGTTTTAATGATATTCACATATGAATATAAATTTGGTAAATGAAAATTTGTCCGAACAACTATAAATCAATTTATTTTAGCAAATTTCATGTATAACTATTACTCCTACGAAGATAAACATCATAAACTACTTTATAGCTCACTAAACTAGCTTTAATTTGAGCTAATTGATATCTGTACGTCAAATGGTTTTTGAGATATAAATTTTTCACAATAAAATCTTTAATTACTGATCTTTTAGTACGTCCCATACCACATTTTTATGAAATGTTGCTTTTTAAAAGCTATATCTCGAAAACTATTTAACGTAAATAACTCTAGTAGGGCTCATATTTTAGCAAATTTACTCTTCTTTAAATGATATTCTCTTTGGTTTTCTTGTGTTGTTCCTACTTTTTAAGATATAGAGCCCCGAATGAAAAATTAGTTTTTTTATCGTTTTGAAACAGCCGCCATTTTTTTGATACATAAACGTATATTTTAATTTAATGGCTAAATATTATTTAATATTATAACTATTTAATATTCGCCCCACTTTGCCGGGCTTCGTCAGGGATAAAAAGGATACAAACAATCAAAATAATGTACC
>NW_027104767.1:554644-562117 GCF_000696795.3 Halyomorpha halys
TATAAATATTATAATAAGACAATTTTAATGTATTTTAGTAGGTGGAAACTGGTGTAAAATTTGGAAACTGAAAGGGGACCTTTTCAATTACTCCAGCCTATCTAACTCCTTTTAAGTCGCATCACAGTGTTCGACTTCAAGGGAAGAAAGAAGAGGACTTGAATCTAATGTTATTTGGTTTTCCAGGAAATTTCCCTAAGACCCAGTAAAACTTAGACTAAATAACGTCATATTTAAAAAAAAATTAAATCTCAAAAAAACCAGGTCGCTTTCTGCGAATGAAATTAATTTTGAGATTTATTTTCTAGGACATTTTTAATTTCTTAAAAAAAATCATATAAGTGACTCTTTTATATTTGTATTATTATCTTAAATTTAATTATATAAAATCAGAGCCTTTATTATCCTTGTAAACAGAGTAATTAAAATGATATTGATGTATAAGAAGAACTCTTAGTTTCTGAAAAAATCTTTTTAGTTCCATACTTTTCTCAGTCCCTGAGCTTTTGTTGTTGCAGTGCACTTAATGAGCCTTAATTGGCTTTCAATACCATTCATGCAGTTGAAAAGAAAATGTCTGGATTTCCTGGGATTCTGTTTGGAGTGTTCCGGTTGGCATCTACTCTGTACCATATAGACTTTATCAGATTCTGTTTAAATCCTAATCTTACAAACGCGTAAACTTATTTTTTATACAATTCCTGTGCTTCAAAAACGGCTTGTTGCTTGTGTTTTTGTTACTCCACGGGCAAAGGTATTTTCGTAGATAATTTCAAAATAATGTCAATATTTTTTCTTTTTAAATAATTAATTCCAAATTCTCAAGATATAACGTAAAGTTTATTTTTCAGTTGTTTTTGTTAAAAATTAAACTTATTCATTTTTCTATCTTTTTTATAATAATCAAAGGAAATAACGGAATGGATACTTAATAGACCTAAAAAATTGTCATTACACGGAAAATAGTAACTATATGTTAGGTCACAATTATTACGGATTTTAACTAAAGCTTTTGGCAAGGAAAATAAAGTTCTAATTGACCTTAAAATAGAATTTGAGGCCTATAAATAACCTGTCAAGGCTTAGAGATTTCAAAAGGTTCCGGTAACGTAAATAAAATCTTTTACCACTCCAATAGCTGTTCCAATAGGGCGGAGATCCTATTCCTTGGAGGACCTGACACCTTCCTATTTTATAGAACAGTTTTCAAGAAATATAAGCACAGATTTAGACCAACTATATCAGCCCTAATGCTTTATGATGGATCTATCTACATTTGAATCTGCTTATATTTTTAGGAGAATATTCCTGTTGTAGAGCTCCAGATTAAATAAAAAACTGAAGGCCAGTCACGATTTTGTGTAGTGAATCGAGCATCCTGTACTGTCATAGCCAAGAGATATGTTTTTCTATAAAGTGAAGCTGGAACAATTCCGTTAAAACTTTCACATTATTGCCCTTTAACTTTTCGGATACAAAATAAATCCTGGAAAACATTATGAGGGAAAATCGAAAATTATATTAAAAATATTTTGAAAAATAATTCAATTTCAACAAAACAAAATAAAATCATATAAATCGACAAAATAATTACGATTTTATTTTACACTTAATTGACGGTTGTTTCGTCTGCCACACAGCACTGACTAAAACAATCCATCACTTTCATATCTAGAATAATCGTTACTTAAATGCTTGTTAAATGATAATGGCCTTTTCTTTGTGCTTCTGGGCTTAAGTTCCCTAACTAACCAATACTAAGTAAGACAGTTTTAACTCAAGAAACTAAAATTATATGTGACATTTTATCTTAGTATCTTGTTTTCATTGAAGTTTTTACACATATGAATTTGGACTATCGTTGTTTTTCGGGAAATGGAGTAGCGTTATGTTTTGTTATGTTTTAATCTCATATTTAGAAACGGTTAAATGGGGGAGGGGAGAAGGGGGAAAGAGAATATAAGTGATTATTTCTAAGCACACGTATTCCAGTCTATCCTACTGTCAGTATTCATTTACTGTTTGCAATAAAAAAAGAATGATCTATATATTTTTTCGTTTGATGCGATGTTGTTGCTTAAAGGCGTAAAACCCTCTGGTAATCAACGACTATAAAAGTAAAAAACAATATTAAAAAAAAATAAATAAAAAAAATATAATAATAAATAAATAAATCAAAATCGAAGAGGAGTTATAATTTATAAAGAAGGCGATGTGCTTTTAGAAATTCAAACACTAATGTAATTTTAGCTTCCTCATCGTTTGATGCGATGTTGTACATATCGTAAAATTATATACAATCTTTTGCAATGTATTCGTCTAGTTCAAACTTACTTAATTTTTTTATATTCTATAATTATATTAAAATGTAAATAAAGAAGAAATGACCTAATAATAATTAACTATTAACCTTCTAAACATAAGACGATTTATGTTATAAAAATTTTTGTTTGTATAAAATTATATATTAAAGCTGTTTTTCAAACTTTATAGAAAATAATTTAAGAGGGAATCATTTTTTAAAATAAAAACGATTTTGTTGTTGCTTTGAAAGGGATAACAGCATGCAAAATACTAACTCCAAGTATATAGTATTTTTATATTATTTTTCAATTCAATTTTTTTTCTATTTTCTATCATATTATTTTAATTTATAATTAATATATTTCTGTATCTAAACTTATTTTCATTACCACACCTGAAAGTCTATTAAACAAATCAAGTCGTATTAAAGTTATGAAGTTTATTCGTTCAAGTTTCAGTTGAGAAATCACAGAATCAAATACTTCTGTTATTTATTAGATCACGTGATATTCATATTAAAAGTAATTTGAAACAATATAAAAAAACCATGGACCTAATTGTAATTTAATTACTAATAAATGAAATAATAATAATCAGAATCTCTATTTATATTTGGATAAAAATTGCCTTAATTTAAAATTGAAACCACATAATTGTTTTATTTGAATAACGAACATTTAATAAATCTCGGTGGTATTTTTAATTTAGTTGTTGGAATTGTAGGGAGGAAAAAAGGGGATGGATATGAACAAAACAATGAGACCTGTTGCGATGATATTTATCTTGGGTATATATTCTTTCTTGCGTAAAAAAAAACAAACTAAATCATTCGAATAAAAAGTCCCATGAATAGATATTAATTGAATAATATATACTTAGTATGAAAGTATCAACTGATGATAATGATGAAAAGTTTGAATATTATAATTATTATTTTTTTTTTGCGATTTTAATAAATTTTGTATATAAAAAATAAATATAAAATATTTATTTAAGTTCTATTAGTGCTAGTTCCAATTAGCTTTAAATTTTATTTTAAAAAATACAGTTCTTTCAAAATAATAATAATGATTATTATGATAATCGATTTCTATATAGTCATTTTTATTTCAACGAAGTATTTTTTTTTTCTATTACAGAAAAAGTGGCGATATAGTTAATTTTAGAATATTGCTTAGGTTTTTCTCTATTCAGACCACTACAGGACTCAAAAGGATCTGCAACGGTTAAGAGTAAAGCCTACTGCGGGAGCTCTTTGGCCCTGGCACCATTGAGACAAAGACATAGTAAGGAGATCGAACGAGTTAAGTAGACTTGGAACTGGAATAATTAAGGGTACTGTTCCAACTGCATAACTGAAATCCTTGGAACAGTTCCAAATCTAACGGTTCCTACGCATTGCTACTTACGTGACTTTAGAGAACAAAAAACGGATTGTTAGATCATGGTTTTACTACGTTTCCAAGGACTAAAGTATATTGCGTATTAAGTATTCTTATATCTTCTCTTTATAGAGAGGATGAGTACAGAGTGAAGCTTAGCTCTTACTTGTCTGAGCCTTTTTCTACATCTAAGGGTCTTAAGCAGGGATGCAGTATGTCCCCAACCCTTTAAATTTTAAAATTTATTTACAGCTGGCAGTAAAGGAGTGAAGCGCGCAATGGGAAGGGAGCGTTGATATCAGCGGATATATGCTGTTCTCCCTTTTCTTTGCCGACGACCAAGCAGTAGTCAAATATAGCAGAGATGGCCTGGAAGAAACGCTGGAGGCCCTGAAAAAAAATAATTTTGTGGAGTCTACAAATAAATTTTGATAAGACCGAATATCTGCCAGTAAACTGCAAAGAGGCCGCGAACCTTCAGATTGATGGTATATGTAAGAAGATAGACTCTTTCAAATACCTGGGGTCGACAATAGATGGGAACGGTGAGTCGGAACCAGAGGTTAGGAGGAGAGCTAGTCTTGCAAGAAGGTTGACCAGAATGTTGCATCCACATGAATACGGTCATCTCAACGGACAACAGAAGGCGAATTTTTAAAAGTATTGTTGAGTCCTCACTTAACTACGCCGCAGGAACCTGGACACTTAACCCAGGACTTTACTCCAAACTACAAACGGCCGAGATGGATTTATGGAGGAGATGCCTGAGGATTACCCGCCTGGATATAATTAGGAATGAGGATATTAGAAGCAGGCTAGGGATGACCGAATGAGTTCCGGAGAGGATTGGAAGGGGCAGACTGAAATGGTATGGGCACTGTCAGCGGATGCCAGAACATAGATGATCGAAGATAATTCTGTAATGGGAACGACCAGGAAGACGGAGGAGATGAAGACCCCGAACCCGGTGGTAGGACTGCGTGGATGAGGACATGGTATGCCGGTAGGGGCCATGAGGAGGAAGATTGGTGGGATAAAGAGAAGTGGAGGGATGCTCTGACTTATACAGGCAACCCAATGAGGGAAAAAAACCTGCAAAAGTAAAAGTAGAGTAAGTATTCTTATTTTGGTTGTATTTTTAATTTTAAAAATCAACAGAATTGTAAGTAATACTACAGTGGGCCAATAAGTTATGGAAAGGTAGCACCCTTACCTGAGTCGACCTAACGAAACCTCCAAAGACGCTTATGTCAAACACGGTGGATCTTGAATGGGAGGTTATAAAAACAACTCTGGAGATGGGCAACAGCTTCGTCTTGCGTGGGACTGAAGGCGGTAAGAGTGGGATGGGCCTATGATGCAGTACAGTACTTCTTACTGTGGCAGACTGAAGTATGTAAGCAAGAATTATTAACCAGTAACATGAGTAAATAACGATGATAACAATAAGAGGAAGAGAAACTTTATTTATTTTGATATACACAACTAAACGCAATGGGGATTAAATTAACGAAAGGGTTTTTGAAGCAATTGACCAGGGTACAGAATTGATCCAGTAAGGAAGTACAGAATTGATCTACAAAGATAAAAAAATATTTTATTTTAATAAAAAAAATATAATAAAATAGCCAACTGGGTATAAACGCTAACTCAACATTCTGTTTATAGTTTTGTTGATTTAAAATTTTCTTAAAATTTTTTTTGTTATTGATAAATTTTATGTGTAAAAATTTTCATTAAAATCAATTTAGCCATCCTCCAGGCCTGATAAAATAATAGAAAATACTTTTAAATAAGTTAAGGAAGCAGTACTCTCATTCAGTTAACTTTTATATATCTATCTACTTTATAGCCACAATATTATTAAGTATTAACGGAATATACGCTTTCCAGAAGGAGGTGGCAGGTTACATATTCAATTGCTTTTAATAATAAAAAAAGTGAAATATCATTCCTTAAGGAGAGAAAACAATCGATGGTGCCACGCTGTTCCAATATTCGTGCTATGAATTGAACATAGTTTGAGAACTAATTGTGCTTTATGGAATATTAAAAAAACAGTTTTATAATTTATAACGCGTCACCTACCTGTTACACATAATTTATCATTGTAGGAAATTAAGTCACAGATCTGTTTTTTTTTTTTTTTAAATTCTATTAGTGACATTTCATTTGTTATATTCAATAACTTTCACCAATTTTTATTAGAAGTATGTAAGTGAACATACACATTAGATATATGGTATCGAGAAATATTGAGGTCATGAACAAATTCTAATCCGAGTTTTAAAATACTATATACGTTATAAGGTAGGGCCTTTTGGTCCAAAAACCAAGTATCGCAAATGATCTGTGTCAGTGTTCACGCGCTCCCGTGATTAACCGATTAAAAATAACATATTTAAGTGATTCTTAACTGGAAAACAAATTATATTTGATTTTTAACAATGTTGCTAAATAAATTTATTGACTAACAATAAGGACATATAGTAGAAACATATTAACAATCTTAACTTTGGCTGATATGAATTTAAAGTATTGAAGATTTGAGAGTATTTAACATACTATCATACGACAATAGCAAGTTGATTTTTTTAATTAATTAAATTTTAATTAATAAGATAGGCTTTAAGATCAAAAGTTCAATTAAGCCCTCTTTATGAAATAGATTTAAGACATATAAAGTGTTAAATTATCTAGGGGCTCAAGAATTCAGCACCGTCTTTATTTACGACATTAATTTTAAGGGACTTTAAGCTAAGTCATTTTAACCATTATGCTGTGAACCAGTGGACTCTGTCTATTTCTCTAACCTGGGAAAAAATGATTTAAAACATGTGGAAATGGGATGTTGATAATACTTTATTAATAAGTCTAGGAATGGACTGTCGTGATAGTAATCTGTAAAGTGAACCTTACAGACTGAGGTAGATAGGCCAATAGGTCACAGTTTCCTATGAACTGTATACATAAAACGAGTTTTCAAAACAGAAGTTTCTTTTGTAAAGGGGAGAGGAGGACTTCAGGTACTAAGGAAGGATAAGCGAATGGAGGAACGAATAAACTACATAATAGCACTAGCAAAAAATCACTAATGTGTCGGAGTCTATATAGAAGTAGTTCTGTATTCAATTGAGATTTCAAAATTTCTTCTGTCTTAGGTCGCGTTCTGTTTTTGAAAATTATACTTATTATTGAATGAAAATGTGATTGTGAAATAATTTACAATCATACATATTACAAGAGACAAGAGCAGAAAAAAGGCAGTTATCTCACCCCAATTTTTGATTACATTAATGAAAACTATATATAATTACTAGTCAAAATTGCTGCCAAGTATAGGTAGGGGAGATAATAAATGGCGGCTGTTTCAAAGCGATAGAAAAAACTAATTTTTCATTTGGACCTCTTAAAAAGTAGGAACAACATAAGAGAACCTCATTTAAAGAAGAGTAAATTTGCTAATATATGAGCCCTAATAGAGTTATTTACGTTAAATATTTTTCGAGATATAGCTTTTTAAAAAGCAACGTTTCAGAAAATGTTGTTTGGGACGTACTGATAGATCAGTAGTTAGTGAATTTATTTTGGAAAATTTATATCTCAAAAACCATTTGACATACATCATCTTTAGATAACTAGGCCAACATCACTATCCTTTTGGATATTCTTGAACTTCATGGATATGAAAATTCAAAGTTAATGATTAGTTAAGTTGGTTGATTGTTTTGAAATTTAAAAAAAAAAGTGCGTAAAGCTTATAACGTTTGTATGATATATATATATA
>NW_027104767.1:562172-563537 GCF_000696795.3 Halyomorpha halys
ATTGAATATTTTTGATAACTCTTTATAATAATTGATAAATTGATAATTGATAATAATTGATATTTAGATAAATCTATATAATAAATTCAGCTTGATAAATGACATATTTGCGGGTATTCCTAGTCCATCTTCTTGCGTAAAAGACACAATCTTCAAAGATATGAGTTATTGTCAGGTCTATCATACTGTTGAAATAAATATGACGAAAAATTCACTCTCAAGCGAGAATTAACTTAATTGTGTCTTTTAATAAAACTGCTTCATTGAATAAGTTGATAAAACGTTTTAATTAAATCTTCAAAAGAAAGAAGAGTAAATTAAAAAGAGTACAGGGAATCCAATTAAAACCAAATTCTTAATAAATTAAAAAATAACTGAACAAAGTAGGTCAAAAGAATAAAAATAGAAAATAAATAAAGAACACCAATTAACTCATATATAAAACTAACCCATCCCCCCTCCCAAAAACAAAATTGAAATTTTCCTCTCTTGAATCGAGTGAATTTGTTGGCTCATTTCTAGATTAACTGGCAACCTTTATAACTGGAATCAACAAGTGTAATTAATTATAATTTTGAATATTGTTAACAATAATAATTTTTATAGGAATAATTAAAATTAATTAACTCCTTGCAACGAATAGATTACACATTAATTAATGTTACATATAATGTATCTGAATATGATATATTTAGAACTTAATTATAAACTGTTTTTTATTTCAATTTAAATTGTAAATTTTCATTTAAATACATTATTAAAGCAATTTTAGACTGATCCATCTAGAGTGTTACCAAAATAAAAAAAGTAAATATTTCGTTGCTCTTTTGAAAGGAAATAACTTATTATATTATTTTTTTAGTTGCAAAGTGCCGTCCTGATTTGTGTGAAATTTTATTTTTCTGTTTAATAATGCCATAACTCGTAAAATATTGATAGTTTATTTTATATCTTTTAGCAATATCGAAAAAGAAATTATTTATTCATGCCACAAATTTTATGTTTTTTTTTTTTATTGAACTAATAATTATTTTTCAAAGTGGACGTTATTTCAAAATTAAAAATTAGAAACTAAAACTTTTAAATATATCAACTGTTATGACAAGTTTAAACTAAATTAATAATTAAAAACAACAATATTTTGTTACAATATTCAGATTTAATATCTGCAAATAAATACAACCATCATGTGATTTAAAGATTCTGACTTGATATTAATTAAACACATTTTAAAAACTTCTTCTGTATTTTTTTTTTTTTTAAGATTGATAGATTTATTTATTGATAGATATTACAATCTGCCACACAGTTGTGGGCAATAGGTAATATTGATAAATGATCTCATACATACTAAAATAAAAAAAA
>NW_027104767.1:568832-570861 GCF_000696795.3 Halyomorpha halys
TATATATTGTAAAAATTTATCTCTTTGAAATTATACATGTTGATTTTCATCGAACACCTCTCTTTATGTCCGGTTCGTAACGAGTTTCAGCGTAATTTAATGCTTTCTGAAGTTGGACAATACAGTTAATATTAAACTCCCGAGCTGTCCACCATTGATTATTACTCTATCAACTATGACCCAACATCGTTTCGAAATCCCATTAATATTTTGGACATCTGAGATAAGTTTCATATTGAATGAGGGAATCGAGCGGTTATTAATAATTCAAGGTTAGCTTTTGTTAATTTATCTTTTGTTCAACTTGTTTACGAATTAATAATAAACATGAATATGACTAGAACCTTCAATATAGAAACTAGATTGATTTAAAACAGCAGAGTTTCAATTTTGCAATATACTATCATGCACACAATGAAACTATCTTTAAACAAAGATGTCAAGTGAAAGTCGTAATATATATTAAAATTGTTAATGGTACAAAATAAAAATTAAAAATCGGAAAATCTTAGGACTATATCATCGCTGAAATGCAAAAGATCTGAACGTATCTGCGTAATATGGGTTTGAACTATAGTTGGTGGTGTGTTGGTTTCAGTTAATTTATGATTTTGATATACGCCAAATGTTTATTTTGTATTTTCAATTAGTGATGCTGTATATCCAGTCATCAATTGTAGTCATAATGAAAGGAATTGAAAATTAATTTAAAATTCAGCGAAATTCAAAACAACAAAAATTTTCCTATCCAATTGGGCATTGCTGTGACGATATAAAAAAAATGCTCTTGCATATCAAATTAAATATATAACAAAAGTACAAAATAGTTCAGCCAGTGGAGAGGGCATTACAAAAAGTCTGATACAAAATAAAAATATGATGTGTATTGACTATACCGGTAAAAAAGTAAAATTTAATTCAATAGGTATTGTGAATATAAAAGCAGTGACCAATTCACAGGTACAAATAGTTGCCTTTTTGTTTGACGGTATCCGACTAATGGTGATCCATAAAATAATAGAGATCAAAGAAATAGATGCCATCTAAAATTTTCCATTTTTAAAGTTCTGGTTTACGCCCCAAAATAGTACCCGCCAATGTAATGGCTGGAAAGAAAGTAGAGAGGAAAAATAACATTTTTAGCAATGAAAAAGGAAGATAATTCATTAAAGGAAACGTCTTAGGTAGTGCAGTACAGGGCAAATAGTACAAGAGCCAGGAAGAAAAAAGGCAGTTATCTCATCCCAATTTTTTATTATTTGAATAAAAACTATGTATAATTACTAGTCAAAATTGATGAGTCTGCCAAGTATAGGTGGGTGGATTAAAAAATGGCGGCTGTTTTAAAACTATAAAAAATATTGATTTTTCATTCGGAGCTCTATATCATAAAAACTACCAACAGCACTAGAAAATCTAAGAGAACATTATTTAAAGAAGAGTAAATTTGCTGAAATATTAGCCCTAAAAGAGCTCTTTAAGTCCAATAGTTCTCGAGATATAGCTTTTTAAAAAGCAAAATTTCTTAAAAATCTACTGAAAGATTAGTCGTTAGTTAATTTATTTTCAGAAATCTATATCTCAGGAACTATGTGACGTACAGATGTCTATTAGCACTCAAATTAAAGCTAGTTTAATGGAATATAAAGAAATATATGACCTTTACCTTCGTAGGAATAGTAGTTTTCATGATATTTGCTAAAATAAATTGATTTATAGTTGTTTGGACAATAAATTTGATTTATGAAAAACTTTATTTCAGAAATTGGACGTACTGATCTGCCAGCACTCAAATTAAAGCTTGTCAAATTTACTACAAAATAGTTGATTATGTTTATGTTTGCAGGAGTAGTAGTTTTTATGATATTTTACAAAATAAACTCACAAAATGTTAATTTCAAGTTGTTCGTATAAAATGTTGGATTTTAGAAAAAATATATCTCTAGACCCATAAGACGCACATATGTCTGCCAACACTCAAAATAAAGGAAATTTAACTTACTATAAAGTAGTTTATGACACTTATCTT
>NW_027104767.1:571867-577489 GCF_000696795.3 Halyomorpha halys
ATCCAAAATCCTACGTAAAATCCTTGATGCTCCTTATTACGTCCTTGTACCTTGTACGTACCTTGTAATGTTGTAAATTACATTAAATAAATAATTAAAAAAAAATATACAGGTAATACATTTCTAAGAAATATAGGTCGGTTCCCTTAAGGAATCGATCGTGATATGTAATAGAAACATTAATAGAATTACACAAATACATGATAAATGAACCACCATCATCCTAAGAAGCGCGGTTGACAAAAACAGCCAATAAATAAATGAAATATTTTATTTATTTATGCACGAAGTATGTCTGTCTACTCTTGAAAAATTTACGTTATTTGATTATTTAGGATTTAAACTGTTTCGAAGATTTCTTGTTAAATAAAAATTAATATCATCTCAGTAAAATGATTAAACATAATCCGGAAGGCAAATTTTTAATGAATTCTGATTCAAATCCTTGATTTGAAAAAATATAGATGATTTCTTCAATGATGTAATAGGTTATTTATTAACTTACATGATTTGTACTAATATTCATAAGTTTAAACAGTGGGGAAGCCGGGTTTATTAAAATAATAGTTTAAACGGTGTCGGAAGATTAATGGTAATTCTGAAATTATTAGTGGACATTTTCGGATAAACTTTTAATAAAAATCAAACATAAATTTAAATAATTATAATTTAACTAGATAAAATGAATTCAGAGGATATTGGTAATTTTCAATCCCAATTGTTTCAAATTTCACAAAATATTATAATTTTATTATTTTAATTTAATGTACACAAATATACCAATCAATATGAAACATTTGTTTTATTAATGAACTGGACCTTAATAGCTGCAGTGGGATTATATGTCAATATTATTGAGGTTTAATGTCAACTATTACAGCTGAGAAACAATAACCATCCACTGAATCCAATAAAGCTGGATTTATGCTACAATTTAATCCTCCATATTTGGAATAGGAGTCTGAAATACCTGGCTTCTGCCATAATATAATTTATATTACCCATTATCGATTCAGAATTACTTATCATTCAAATATTTAGTAATAATTATAAATATAGTCGATAAGGTTTTAACTGTAGCTTCTAAAAATATTTATAAATCATAATACTGATGGTATAACAGTTAACTATCAAATTATTTAGTATAATACACCACTTATTAATTTGTTTATCATCATTAACACTAAGTGAGATGTTAACTATTTGAAATGAACATAATTAAAAGTAATTTAAAAGATTTTTTTATAATATATGAAAATTATAACACTTAGCTGATATCAACAACCTCCTGATTATTCGTTGGAACGACGAATTTATTCGTAATTGTTGGAGCCATTATTGATAAATTAGTAAAAAAAAAAAGTGTAAAATTAATGATATAAAGTGGCATTAATTTTATTTTAAAAGTTTTTGTCATGTACCTGCCTTAATTACGTAATTTATGTTTTCCATAATTTTCTTATTTGTCCTACACTGCTTATATAAATAAGCTCCCACATAACATTTTACGATAATCAGATGTTTGGACTCGTGCAATTCTGTTAAAAACTCAATTTAAGTCGTTATACTTCTCCCTATGTCGTTTGTTGTTAAGTGAAGATAAAGTTTAAAAAAAAATGTAATATCTATAGTAGAAAATCGGTTATTCATGGACATAAAAAGTAAGACACAAAAAATGCAGTAATCTTTATTTCGAATGACTGCTTTTCCACAGTTTTGCTTTATTTGTCAATGAAATGTGAAATTCCAAGTGTAATTCATACAGGGATAATTAAATTAAATGCTGTGTTAGTGAAACAGGTTAAACTCCAAAAAAAAAAAATTGTACCAAATAAAATGAGAAACGATTTTAAGTAATGTGTATGTATAAGAGAATATGTTTAATTAACATAGAGAAATCAGAGGTCTACAATATCTGGTTAAAACGAAATGCAAGATGAAACAAAACGAGATCAAAGATGGTTAATACTTGTTATTTAGCAGTTAACACAATTACCTTGTTCGCACCTTCTTTCAAGAAATATTATACAAAGATATTTCCTAATATTCCACATATTATTTATTTTATTATACTATTAATATTTATCTATTATACTATTATAATTGTTACTGTTCATTAAGGATACAATACTTCACTCCTTACATCACACGAGTATTTGAATTTTGAAAAGCACATCGCCTTCTTTATAAATTATAACTCCTCTTCGATTTTTATTTTTTTATGTTTTTTATTTATTTTATTTTATTTTTTTTAATCATTTTTATATTTTTTTTAATGTTTATATTTTTTATTTTTTTTTTACTTTTATCATGCCATAGGCGTTGATGACCAGAGGGTTTTACGGCTTTAAGCAACAATCAACAACAACAACTTCGATCCTTACATCAAAGAAAGAAAAAAAGCCTCAAAGTATTAAAAAAAGTTTTTTTGACAAAGATTTAGAACGAAGGAAGAATTATCAGGGAATTTTAACGTCTATACAACGTCGAAATAAATTAATTGCACTCAGTAAGTAAGATGAGATAGCTGAGGATGAATCATTTTAATTTAGAACTGAACCAACAAATAGACATCCACGGGGTTGAGAATGAATGAGCAAGTATCGTATTAGAGGGGAACTAGATAACTTGGGTTTTAATAATAATCGTGGAACATATTCAGTAGACAATTAGTGGTATCGGTATTGAACCTCTGAGTCTATTATGCCTTTGTTTATTGCATTTTACAATGTTGATTATTAATTTTTATTTTTATTAGATGTCATGACAGACGGTTTCATCTTGAAAAAGATATTTTAAAGTTAATTTGAAACCATCTTAAAATTGTAATATTACAATATAATTAGGAAAAATTAAATATAAAACAGAACATTTCTTTTTTTTATTTCTTGTTTAAAAATTTAGATTCTATTGCAGAATTAGATGCGGTCAGTGGCCATGAAAAAGATAATTTTAAGTTCTAAAAAAAAAAAAAAAAAAAAAAAAAAAAAAAACTCTACCACCTAGTTTTTCTTAACGTGACTAATATCCTAGATAAGAACAAGAAATAAAAACGTCGACTTTGAATTTAAAAATTTTCCTCTCAACTCTATGAATCACAGCTTATCATGTTAAAATACATGTTATCTTCTCTCCTTTTAAATAATGTATGCTTAAATCAAGAGTTATCGGTGTCACAGGAATAATTTTTACAAAATACCCGCAATGCGACTGCACAGCCAGAAATATAATTTCTCCTTTCTTTTACATATTCAGTCTTTGAATACGAAACTACTTTCCTTCTCCATGTTCCCGAAATCCCCGATGCTTTGTTGCTACTCGGAATACGCAATAGCTCAATACATACAAGATAAAGCTGCGTAGGAGTATCCAATTCTCTTCAACTCAAAACGGAATAGTGTGGAACGTTATAGTAGTATTAGGTAGAAATGAGATTCTATAAATAGCCGATGAATAAATGCATGACTTTAGAAAAAAAGTCTTGGAAGTAATTGACATTGGGCATTGTTTATTTTTTAATTTTATTATATTTTTCATATATCAGGATTTGTGATCCGATTAGATTAGAACATAGAATCGTGAAGCTTTTTAGTTTTGTTTTTTCAAACATATGAGAATACCATATGGATGGTCAAAACAACCCTTTAAAGAAATCCATATTTACTATTTGTAGAATAAAAAAATATAATATAGTCTGATTAGAAAGATAGAATTTAATTCGTCAAAAACAGAATATCAATGGGCGGAGACTATTAATACATTTAAGTACACAAAAAGGCCATTGCAGTCTAAAAAAGAATAATGTATTAATATTGCCAAATTTTCGTTGATTTCGGCATCAGAGCACTGGTGTACAACTGAAAAAAAAATACATATAATACAGTGAACTTCCATTCATACACAGGATATATCAATTAAAAAAATATATATATTCGACAATATTGTGTATTTATATGGTCTCCGACTCCTAACTCCTCATGATGGTAACTAAACTAGAGCCTTCTCCAAGAGGAGAAGATTGACAAAAATTAAAATATTTTAACTATTATAAAATTAAGATAAAGAATAAAAAATCTGGAAAATCTATAAATTAAAAAAATAAATTCATAAATCCTTTGAATTAAAATTAGAATTTATAAAATGTTTAATTGAATTTATGACTGCTTATGATTATTTATTTAAAATATCTATTTTTTCAGAAAAGAAATTATTGAGGTCTTTGAAATCTGTTTTAAAGTTTAGAACACTATTTAAGTTTTCCGAAGTATTTTTAGCGCCTCCAGGTATTTTAATATGCCTGAATGGTAAAAAAATTTGAATGTTTAATAAATGATTCTTTTTGAGATAGAATTTAATTAATTTTCAAGGGCATTGTATTACTGTTAATGAGTTTAAACATCGTAAATTACTCTTTACTTTCGGGATCTTGGAACTTTAATTATCCTCTCGTAATTTATCAATGTCTACACTGACAGAAGATTACCATGTAAGCTTTTGAATTATCAGTAGAAGATGGATAGCTAGGGCATTACACTGATTATCTAGGCTTGTTCCCTTAAGTTTAGGATTCTGTCAAGAGCTTAAGCAATTGGATAGAACCAAATGATTCCAAAAAAGATAAACAACTTTCTTCTTTTTTAATTTGTAAAATCAGTAAAATATATAATGAATAAAGCTTTTAGGGGTTCTTAGGATAACAATCTGCATCCTGAAAGAACGTTGTTCTTTTCAATTATTTCCTGGCAAATTAATTACAATTAAGATAATTCTCAGAAGAGAATTTTCCTAATATCCAATCACCTCTTTTCGGAGAATTTATTGATTATTATTATTCCAAAGAAAAAAAAATTATTAATCATAAATATAAATCTATAAATAAATACGTATTAAAAATAGAACAAGAAAAGCGAATGAAAAAAAAATAATAATCATCAAACGACTAAACTTAACTTATATCTCTAATTATTCTTATTTATACATTACAATGTCCTTTATCGTACATGAAAAGAAATTACTTAATTGACAGGAGCTAATAATATGATATTAGAATTGCAAAAAAAGAAAAAAAAGAAAACTAAAAAAATTAAATATTGTCCCATTTAGAAGGCACAGTAGTAAATATCCTGGATTTGTAACTGTAGTGGAATCAAAAACCTTTGGGCAAGCTGTTAAGTTAATACGATGTTCGGAGGTATTAAAAATCCATTCTTGGTTTTTAAAATGAAAAACTTTTATATTTGTTGGAAATGGTTGTATGATACGAAAATAAACGTCTTTCTAGAACATAACGTGTCACCATGAGCCACAAAAATGCAAAGTCGAACTAAATTAATTAATTAATCAATTAAGTCCTCTTGATTTGTTTTTAACATTTATTATTTCACATCTCTGACTTTAAGCAATAAAAATAATTCTTTTTCTTAAATTAAATTTAAATTTATAATTATAAACTTAGAAATAGGTTTAATGTGCGACTTTAGTCCAAATCA
Organism: Halyomorpha halys; assembly: GCF_000696795.3. NCBI lineage: Eukaryota > Metazoa > Arthropoda > Insecta > Hemiptera > Pentatomidae > Halyomorpha > Halyomorpha halys. The sequence goes on from NW_027104767.1 coordinate 577,357, forward strand.
AACTGCAACAATAAAAAAACTGGTTTATTTTTTTTTATTATTTATTTAATGTAATCTACAACTGTACAAAATAATACAATAGGTAAATATGTTGTATGTTTTATATAAACTTGAAAATCTTGGGAAGGAACCA
>NW_027104767.1:581934-582484 GCF_000696795.3 Halyomorpha halys
TATATATATGAGCATAGACCATTTTGCTAGACAATAACCACTATTATTTCGAGCAAATATAATCTAAAATAAAATGAAGAAATAATTATGTACTCCTGCATAAAATGTAAACGTAACATCTTCATTTAAAACTGTATTTTCATTTATAATACACAACTCACCTTATCCGAATTGTAAAGACAAAATAAAATAAAATTCCAGAAGTGAATTTTTTTTCTCTTTTTTTGGCAAGAATTGCGAATTGTTGCTTCTTTAGAGTAAATACAAATAAAGTAATTAAATAAAGTAAATCAGAAATAATTATGCACTTCTGTATCAATTGTAAACTTTTAATTTGATCGTATATATAACACATAACTCATTATATCTGCATAGTGAAGATAAAATAAAATAAAGATCCGATCGTTTTCATTTTTGTAAAATTACGGGTTTATGCTTCTTTTGAGTTCTTACAATCTAAAATAAATTTAAATAAATAAATTTTTAGAGTGCTAATCCTCCGAGGCGTCTGAAAATAAGATGGCCACGGGACCTTCTAATTTAAATTAAT
>NW_027104767.1:582534-583794 GCF_000696795.3 Halyomorpha halys
GACGCATATCTGTTTTGGGTCAAATCTGCAACGAATGGGATGTTAAGGTCTTTGTGAATGAGTTTATTTGTGACGTAATAAGGAGCATCAAGGATGGTTCATTTCTTATAGATTTTACAATAATTGAGAATACACTTTTTTTTTATTTATTCTAATTTTTTTTTTTAATTCATGAACTCACAACATTGGTGCAATGACGATGTATAAAATCGTAATTTCTCCTCGGTAATCGAAAATTTCACAACTATTATCCCCGTTTTGGAAATATAAGATGAATTTTTCTATAATATCACAACCAATTTGTACGAAAATATCGTTTCGATGAATGATTTCCGTGAATAATTGTAGAATCTCTTGTAATAAATATTTTAGAAATGACCTTGGTAATTTCTTAAAAATAACTTAGTTTTTATCAGCATTCTAGCGGTTGAGACGTGGTTACTAGAAATTACTACTGCATGAGTAGCCGTTTTAATATCTGACTTTTTATTTTCAAATTACTGCATAGTTACAACCTCCTTCTTTTAAATATATATATTAAAAAACTGATCATATAAAAATTAAAATTATTGGAAAAACAATAAAAACTATATTCAACTGATAATTAAGTGTATTCAAGCCGTTTTTTTAATTTTAGCTACTTTTCCAATGTTGCTTCAGCTAACTATTTTTTAAAACTAGATTCATCTATTTTTTAAGTCTTATCTTCTCGTAAATAAATGTATCATGGGTCATACTAGGGCACCCGGGAAGCTTTCCGTTCTATTATTTTTGGTGTTATGATCCGCTTCGTGAGATTGTGACAAGTAGTACATCGATTAATTGCTATTTCGTGGCGATTCACAGCGTTTACACGGCTGATGGGGATTCTACGACTGCATTTTATTTATTTATCAGTATATGTATATTTATATTATGTATCTCTATATATGTGTAGCTATGTATTTAAACTAAGAACTAGACACCATAGACCCCCTGGCTATGGTATGCTAAATGTAATTAATTATTAGATATCTTTTCCAACGTCATCATGCTTACCAATTTATTAGGCTATGATAATGAAATAAAATCTTCTTCATAAAAGTAAAATAAAGTCTTGTTTGCATTATGGTATATTTACAATCCAGGTATAATGTATCAGTATTATGTATCCAGTCTAATAATAACCTATATGATAGACCTATTGACTTTAGGTTTATCCAATATACTATGGATTGAGAATACCAGCAGAGACCATTTATATATATAAATATTAATATT
>NW_027104767.1:587999-595208 GCF_000696795.3 Halyomorpha halys
AATAAATAAATAAAATAAATAAATTTAACCATTAAATTTAACAATCCAAGGCAGTAGTATAATAGTATACATTTGTCATGTATTTTATAAATTTAATAATAAAGGAGGTTACGAAAAAAAAAAGAAAAAAAAGTTAATTGATAGGAGACCGATGGAATCTATTAGGCATTTAAAAAATAAAAACTATTAATTAATTCCACTTCCCATGGAGTCCGTTTCATGCCGTTTTTCAATTTCAAGCGCTTTATAAATATTGCTTGATTAAACTATCTTAAAGTCTCCTCTTCCCGTTTTAAGCTAATATTTCGAAAGTGATATAGGACCGTCGCTCCCAGGGGTTGTTAACGGGGCGGGTACTGCGGAAAAAGATTACCCTTTTTTTTAAGTTATGATCTCCTCTTGTGAGATTGTGACATGTGCATCGACCAACCTAATCGCTATAATTGTCTGTTTAAAAAGTCAGATAAGTAAGGCTACCAAGGAGGGGGGAGTGGAGGATTTCATGCCGTTTTTCAATTTCAGGCGCTTTTTAAATATTGCTCGATTAAACTAACTTAAAGTCTCCTCTTTCCGTTTTTAATTACAAACTGCCAAGACAGAAATATAACTACCTCCTGCACATAATATGCACATATAGCTTATTTCGTCAGGAGGGTATAAAAAAAAAGAAAAGAAAAGTTAATTGATATCTCGTGGGCTAACACTGTAACTCCAGCCTTTAGCGGACCCAGCCCAACCCTTTAAATGCCATGTGGCAAAGAAAGGGTACTAAATACGTATGCATACATTTACATATAAATATTTTCTCTGTAAATGTTAAATAAATTAACGGATGTAAGGAAAAAGTTAATTAATATTTTAAAAGTATTTAATTTGGATTATTACCTAATTCCTCTAAATTTAAGTTGTTTTTTTCATATAAGTCTACTTTCTAAAAAATAATAGAAGAAAACTATTATATAATAATACTAAGTATTTGTTTATATAAAAAAGGAAAATGTAAAAAGGGAAAGTGTGTAGTCATTAATATCCCACTTGACAACCTGATCACAAGATTAATGTTACTTCTTCTACCTCTTTCGAGTAAAGTCATCAGTTTCCTTGAGAGTAATAACAATCATCTGTTGTTGGCAAGGGTCGGTTTCCAATTTTTTTTCCATTAAATTGTCGGCCTTGATAATCGTGGCATGATTCCGATTATTTAATTGAAAGATGATACGAAGAAAGAGTAAGGTTGGGAGGTGAACAGGGGGTTAGAGGGCTGTGACCTACTTACAAGCTCTCAGCCAAGTTCTATGATAAAGAATCGATAATGACCTAACTTCACAAACAAACATGTGGGATTTTTTTTTTAGTTGAAAGTATTTGTGATTATGGTTAAATACACGTTTGCCTGATTACAATTTTTATTTTATTTTTTAAACTGAGATATATTTTCCTTATATTTGAAAATTTCAATAAAATTATACACTGATAAATTATTAAGATCTTTCTGGTAGTGTTCAGAAATATATAAATAGCACTAAGTATTTGTTAAATACTGATAATTCACCTAAAATCAAATTCCCATGAAGTCTTGTATAAAGGTTTCATATTTTTGAATCATTAGTGTAATAATAGGAGCAATAAAGTTTTTTATTAATGGTATTTGTTAGAATTTGGTACAAAAGAATTAATTAATTTCCTTGATTGTAACCAGATTTGCTAAATTATTGTATTTCTTTTTTTTTTTTTAATCTTTGACATGTTGAGCGGATTTAATTATTTTCCTATCAACACAAATTAATATAATATTTGCGAAGAACTTTGAAATGCCGAGCAGTTTGAAAATTTAAATGATTTTCCAGAATTGTGGTTAATTAATGATCATGGTATATGTAAACATATACTCATACAACATACAGTACTGGATATAATATTGGTTCTAAAGATACTCCTGTCAATATTAAAAAAATATATATATACTATTCTGAAAATTGATACATTTGTTGAAAAGAAATTATTCCTAAATTATCTAATTTTTATGTGATAATACCCTCCTGAATTTATAAATATTTTCCTGATTTTATGGTTGATCTATGCAATATATATTCGCATTAGAACTTCCAATTGGGTATCGTAGATGGTTAAAACCTGTACGAAAACCCTCTCTTTCTGCACTGTTTTAAGAATATAATTTCAAAACCATTATGAACAATAATTTTTTTTCTTTTTAAATTTTTATTGAATAGACAGACACCAAAGTGACCTATAATAATGGAATAGGATATCATAAGAACAAAAGGAAGTTGACATAGAGAAAAGTTAGGTAGCTGATGAACAACTATCTCGTCTCTTTTCTACATCACGTTTAAGTATCATTGTCCCCACCAATATATAATACTCCACCTCTTCTCCAGTTCATAACAAACAACAGCGCGTTTTGTTACGGACAAGAAAGGGGAAAAAGAACGTTAAAAAGTTTGTTTTTCTTAATTTTAAAATAAATTTGAATTGTATTCATAGAAAGAATACAAATACTGAAATTACTGAACATTTTTATGGCAAATAAACAATCCTATGTTAACTGCTGTTTTTTTTTAAACTTAGTTTCTCTTTTTTTCTCTAAAAAAAAAAAAATGTTTTTTTTGCAAGAATATGAAAACTTAAAATTTAAACACATACCAATAATCAACAACAGAATTAAGCGATTGATTGCACTACATGAAGTTCCAGGAAAACATGTTCAATGAATTTGCTACGCCGGCAACTGCCCCGTCAGATCTATATACAGATTGTGTAATCTTAACAGTGCAAATTGGCTTTCACGTTTCAATGACTACCTTCACAATGGGTTGTGGCCTAGGCGACCTGCAATGAGGTGAACAATAAGTTCAATTACAAAAAGTTTCATAATCAGTTTTCTATAACAATTACTATAAAATAAATCTAAATAAGATGTTGGATTTACATAATCCGTATTTATTTATAATCTTAATATTTTCTTCAGACTGGTAATTTTTTTTAAAATAAATAACTCAAATACTATCCAATTATAGTCTCAAAACCCTTTATTTCTCTTACAAGTCCGACGTTTCGGCCAATCCGGCCATCTTCAGGGACAATCTACTTAATACAACTTTGAAACTATATAATTTAAAAAACTCTAACTCCATGCAGGCTATTCTGCCCAGGTCAAAAACATCAAGTTAGAATTAGTCAAATATTCACTTAAAACAAAATCAAAATCATTTATCATCAGACACTATTTCTTAATTACTATTGTTTGTGATAAAAGTTTTAAGATAAATAAAGGGTTTTGAGACTATAATGGATAAAATTTGAATTATTTATTTTAAAATAATCCGTATTGTTATCTTCATTCATCATTATTGTTATTTTCTATTCTGGAGCTTGATGAGTATTATTTCTATGATCTTTTACGGCAGACTGTGCTTTCTCCGTCTCTGTGCATTTCTTTTTTTTTTTATTGTAAATCGGGCTGAGCCAAATTTATGCGAGGGGTATGTCGGATTTACGTAATCCGAATTTTCCGGCGCTTTTTTGATTTTATATAAAGTTAGGGTCGGGGATCTCACTTTCTGATGCCCCCCTTGCCGCGTTCTTCGGAAGATACCGAAGAAACCGCAACTGAGATGCCGATCCATTATCTATCGTGGCATGCAAACCAGGACCTGGCTTGTTCCTACCAATTCGCCATACCTGCTGGCCAGCCTCTGGGAGAGAAAGACGCTTTTTACGAACACTGGACGAAAGGCACATGGTTTTAACCATTTCGTCCACCTTACACCTGTACGTGGGAAGCGGCCATAGGATGCAGAAGTAACCGCGACAGCGAGACTTCCAACCCAGTCACTAGCGATCACTATTTGTGAATATATGATACCCCAAGTTTGTTCTTGCATAATATTATCAAAATCATATTTAAACTAACACATACTAACTCGATTTGCCCACTTAGGGATTTTATTTTGGTTTATTAAAGAAATATAAGTGTTATGAATAAACAGAAAAGTCTCACTATTAACCCTCCCCCTTTTTCCACACTAATTTAAATAGTATTTTCAACATACATTCGGGATACCTGAACTAAGATACGGTCAGGTCCCAAAGTATACATGCGATTTGCATATTAATAGTTTACAAATGGATTCAGAGATGGAATCAATCAATATCTATTTATCGAGACAATTATCAGTTTTTTCCATGGTTAAAAATTAATTAATTAATTTAGGCAAATCACGAAACAAAACCTCAACGGAAGGACATAAAATGTACGTGGAACGTCTCGATCCATTCACGACCTACGAATTATCATTTACACAAACATGATTTACATGTAAAATATATTTTTATGATCATATCAGCTTCTTGGATACAACTATGGGAGTAGATCGTGTATACAAGTTAGTACAAATAAAAAATACATTCAAAGACTTTTTTTTTGTATTTTACTCTGAAAACAAACTTAAGATACTATTCAGTCTTACTGATTATAATTATTAATTATATATTTTTTATATCAAAAAACCCTACAAATAGTAATTAACAGTACTGCAAAATAATGTATACAAATACTAATAACACTTATTAATACTAATTAATTAATATTCATATACCTACACAGTTCCTCATGACCCAAGACTTTCCTATTTATATTTTTTATATAAAAATATTAAAACTACTTTGGCCTTGAATTTTAGACAACATAAAATATGGTAATCCCTAATATACATTTAGGTACCTCCACTTAACGGTATTAATAGTGGCCAAACGAACATCACAATGGTAATATTGAACTGATATCTATAAAACATAATTTCTGTGGGTCCAATCTATGAATTAATGGCATTAGATTAAATCTTCTTCAAATGATTCTATGTTGATGGTTTCTAAAAACATTTCAGTTATATAATAGTCACTTATCCCTTTCTGATCCATTTTTATCGCCTTTTATTTTCTGTTTTTCTTCAAACTCCTTTTTAAAGTGAGAAGATTTTCTAATCTAAAATTAAAACAAAAACAAATACACATGTATGCATACTTATCCTACATAATAACATTCAAGAATTGTTTATAGTGTCCACGACATTTTCTTGAAGGGAATAAAATTCGCAATAAGATATTATTCACTCGGTTCACATACTGCAACCGAATTGCAACTGTTTATATTTTTGGAGGGAAATATTTGACAAAAAGTTTTACTTACATAAAAACTTACACGTTCTTTCACAAGGACCTGGGTTCACCTAATTATTTTTAGATTATTATGTCACTGTTTTCGTGAGTTATCTCTGTGGTTTCAGGGACACTCCGGCGTCCACCCAGCCTCATGAAGTAGGTACCCTTAATTAGGTAAAAATCTGGAGGTCAAACGTGACTCTGACCAAATCATTTCCTAAATATATCCAAATCATCTGTATATATGTTTGTTTACTTAATTAAATTTATATTTCTTTTAAAAATATTTTACTTCGTCTTGATATTTCAAAACAATTTAATCCCACTCAAATGCACTTATTTATCATACAGAATTCACTAAGCTACTCGGAATATGAATAACTAAAATTAATAAGTAGAACTTCGCGGAATTTAGGGAAATTATCAGATTTTTTAAATCTCCGGTTTTATTCCTTCTCCATTATTATTTTTTCATAGATTATAATCCGATTTCAAAACCTCATTCCTTTGGTTGGCTTAAATTAATTAAGCATTAACTAAGATGAGAAAAGTTTTTGTATTAATTTTACGTAAATGTGAATTATTTAGTCGTATGATAATATATATATATATATATATATATATTAACTCTAATTTTAGACCCCCAACCTATTGGCTGATCAAGTTTTGGGGCGTTGGCTGGCCCAACCCAACCAGGAGACTCTGCTCTTTGATTTCCTAGATACTTTATGGCCAGTCATAATGTAGGTCTAACGGCCATATAATGTTTAAAGAGTACAAGCATACCTATCTTTGCTGTCCTAAAAGGTGCAACTATATGTCTAATTGCAACGACCTTCTACCAGTCGGCAAACGCAGACAATGAACCCTCCTAGTTTCATTCAAATGCAACTTACTTCCTTTTCGCATGCTGGCATTTTTAATACATAGCATAATACTCGTTATAAATGAATGTTTTAAAGGTAAGATAAGTCAGGCTTCCAGGGACGGGCATAGCGAGTTTCATACCATCTCTCAATTTTAGAAAAAAAACCTCGATGTTGCTCGATTTAATTAATTGCTACACAAGTATCCTTTACCTATTTTCAATAAATGTTTCAAAGATACAATGTGTATGATTTGGAATCTATACAGAAATTTTAGGTATATAACCATTAACTATTTATTTTATTCGATTTTGAGATTAATTATCATTCAATGTCATTATCAGAAAATATCACTTTGATAAATACTCTGACTTGTTGCTTGCGTGAATTTTTTTTTTACTCTAAAAAGCTATATAGAAATATTCAAACATTTTTATCAATAACTTTTGAATAACATACTTATATTTCTCTAATAGATATAGTTCACGCATATTCTACAAAATCAACGATATAATTAAGTGTAACTTAGTTCTCAATTATTAATTACTTCTTGAGTTCCTCATTAAAAGAACGCTTAAGTTGAGCATCGTTTATCAAACAATATTCGGAAAGGGATAATGGTTGTAGAAGGTTCTTTAACTGGTAACGCTTTCGGAAAGCGTAAGTATAATTGGTTAGAAACTAAACACAGTAAGTGCGGTGGACCTATAGGGAATTAGTTACAAAGTCAATTCCAGTTGTTGATCAGACAGTAGTTATTTGAGCCACTTAACAAAAATAGAAGATTGTTTTCACACTCCATTGAATCGACCCACTGACAAAATAGAAAAACTATTTTAATTTGGTTTATAATTTAAAAAAGAATTGAATTAAAATAAAAAAAGATCATAACGAAGTTAACTAGATGTTTTTTTACTAAACCTACAATTTTAAACAGTTGATAAAATGGCGAATTGTATAATTTATTATTATTGTTTGGGATAATTAGAATTCTATGAAAGAATTGCATTTATTTCCAGGTTTTAGGCTTTGCAAGAAAATGAATGGGGAATCAGAGGCTTTTAGGTTAAAACGCACTTGAATTTATTATACAGACACTCATAACATCTATTGAAGAATGGTGTCAAAACTGGAGAATCAAAATAAATCCTGACAAATCCCA
>NW_027104768.1:0-1017 GCF_000696795.3 Halyomorpha halys
TAAGTCCATGTTATATTTTAAATACAGAAGAGCTCCTAGCGGATTTTCTGGGCAACTTGTTTTGTAACCTTGTAATCTTTAGGAGACAATAAAATCTCTACCACCACACCATCTTTCCTCCACCTCACTAGTACTTTTTTTCTTCTCTTAGATCTTTTTTATCACTGCTTTATTATTATTTTTATCGATTAATTATATATAATATAATTTATTATTATTTTAATCAATTATTAGAGTTAAAAAACGTCTAAAACAAAAACAATCAAACCAAACATGAACTACGAGCAACTAAACAATCAAAATGACAATAGGCAAAACGGTGTGGAGCTCAGTGGGTTGCAGGACGTTCTTCTCCATTTAGCAGATCTATTAACAGACTCTAAACCAGGTTAAATGTTATATCGTTTTAACATGCTAAAAGAAGGAAATATTTCTCCATTCAACACACTTAACCTATTAAACTAAAGATCATGAATATCCCTATTATTATATAATCATATATTAAAATGACCAAATCACCTCCTTGTACAACCTTTGGTCTAGCTTCTAAAATTCTGCACCCCTGACCCTTCATGAGTTGTAAAGGTACAGATTTATTTATTATACTAAGATAAGGTGGACCTTATTGTAGTTCATAAGGTTTTTTTTCCTTATTCTGTGCGATTGGTATTTAATAATAAATATTCATGGGAACAATAATATCCTTGGGTATGACTATAGATATTATTGTAGATTTTATACAATGCGTTACTACATTTAATTTGAAAGTAATCTAAATAGGAACCTCTGTTAACTGCTGGTATGATCTCTGTTCCCTGATAAGGCGTGCTAAGGTAAGGAATATTGTGTCTATATTGATATTCTGCTTACAAGAAACTTCATAGAATGGTATATCGTAGTTCTCAGCCAGCTGAAACAAAAACGAAGGTATAACTTATGCTCAATTATTTTTTCAATTTAAATAAAATTTAAAGAGAGAAATGCCTTATTTGGCAATGCTGGCCAAAATATAGATTG
>NW_027104768.1:3167-3865 GCF_000696795.3 Halyomorpha halys
TCTACGGTCAACTATCTACACCTCATTATTTTATATTACTTTTTTTCACTTTTAAATGAACAATCTTATAATTTTAACAAACTAATTGTCACTCAACATAACTGGGGATATAAAGGAAACCACTTTTTCAAAAATTTTTAATTTTTTTAAAAATTAAAACTCACATTTCCAATAAAATATGTTAAAAAAAAATAAATAAATAAATAATGATAGTTATATACATTCATATTGTTGAACTTTTTACACTTTTTTCTAATAATTTCTTTTTTATTCGTTATTATTTATGTTTTCATAAATTGTTTAATACCTTTTTATAATTATTGTTTATTTATACTTTTCATTATACATTTTATTTTTATTTTCTTTGTTCATTTATATATAAATTTTCACATATTTTAAATCATGTTTAGCCATGCCTTAGTTTACTTTTATTTAATGTTATCTATTCTCTAACTTTATTACATTATTTTAGTTGTTTGTACCTTTTTTAGCACTGACAAAACATTGCAAAGTGGAGTGAAACACTGGCTTACAATAAATAGCTTATTTACGATTTGAATTCTTTTTACCGCACCCAGACTATCTCTCTTTTATAAATTTTTGTTTTTAAAACAAATTTATTAACTTAAATAAATGTTAAACTAAAAATATTTTATTTATAATCTTATAACTTTCTTGAGCCTGGTTATTATTGTTTA
>NW_027104768.1:7074-7577 GCF_000696795.3 Halyomorpha halys
CCGCACCCCCGACAAACTTCTCCAATCATAAATAATTCATAATAATGAAAATCTTTAGGTGTGAATATCTCCAACAAAGCGTTTGCGGACATACCTTCAGAGGAAATTTTTTCCTTGCTTTGAGGTCCTTAGTTCATATTTTCAGTTTGGCCACTTAACCCAGAAACACCCTGTATATATTTCTTACTTCTGCATCTTTTATTACTTTTATGTCATGAGTATATTTATTAACCTGTTTTCTTAATATTCAAATATTTTTATTATGATCACTTTTATATATATGACTTAATGTATTTATTTTTATTTCTTTGTATGCATTTATATAGAATGATATATTGAATTTTAATCTATATGTATAAAAGGAAACGGTGGATTTTTTTAAAATATTTCCTTTCGTCGTTGGAAGGTTTAAAGATAGTGAATAAAATCCACGGATTCTCCAGTAGAAAAAGGTTATGAACAAAATTAAGCGTAACGCTCGGAGTGAAGTTGGTCAGAAAAAT
>NW_027104769.1:0-756 GCF_000696795.3 Halyomorpha halys
GGATAGTTTTCATTTGTGAAAGTAAAGGCGATAAGCTATCTCTTGTACGTATATAAACATATAAACAGAGATAAAGAAATTTTCATTTATTTTATTTATGAATATATCTCCTGCTACATTACCAAAGGGAAAGAAGCTTTCTATCATGTAAGAAATGAAAAAAAAAAATTAATATTCTCAGAACAGAAAATTTTCATTCCAATTCCAGATTTGAGACATGGAGAAACAAATTTGGTTTCGTGTAAGTCTGCCTGTAATCTAATTTGTGTTATTTAATCAGATTTTGATTTCGGGACTTTATCAGATTCTAACTAAACTTTGTTATGTGGAAAACGATTTTCCTTGCCTGACCTATATTAGGAGGAAGCGCCGCGAAGTCCAGCCGATTTGGCCCATATTTGAAACAAAGTTGGGGATCAGCAAATGCACGCTATAATTTTTCTTCCGTTTTTTTTTTTTTTTTTTTTAGCTCAAGATTGTGTAATGCGTGTACCCTATTTACATACAATAAGTGTTAATAAATACAAATCTACCTTGACCAACAAAATTAAATTAAAATTTATTTACGCATTTAATCCGTAATACTTCCTTTTGATCCGAGCGAGATATGAAATATTTCTTATACATAAAAATATCACAAGTTTCTATTGACTTTATTCATTATTAAAAGTGCCTACGTTATATTGATGTAGTGCTAAATAATGTATAATCGATGGTGGAATCGATTCTGCCGAGTTGTGGATTTGTATAGTTGTT
>NW_027104769.1:927-1053 GCF_000696795.3 Halyomorpha halys
ACCACTCTCGTTTGAATAAGATGGTCAACTCTAGATAACTGCCCGTATGTCAAAAGTGACCAGGCTGGGGGGGGGAGGGATAATAAAAATTTTTAAATATCTACAACCGTCCAGTAAAATTGTTAA
>NW_027104769.1:3665-3985 GCF_000696795.3 Halyomorpha halys
CATGAGAACAATTATTAGGTAATAAACTTGTAACCCGAAGATGGACTAATGATCTGAAACGTTGGGTTGAAGAATATATCATAATGTAAAATTATTTGAAATATGAAGGTAACTCAGTAGGTCAGTAGAAAAATATCACCAGACAACTATATGCTTTGTATGCTTCTTATACAGAGAAACTTGATAAGAATCTCTCTTTAAGGGACAGCTCTCTATAAAGGACACCTTTAAATGTACCAGTACAGCTATGATAAATATAACAAGATGGTCAGGGTTGCGGTAAATCCACACTAATCCAACAACTCAGGCTTCACCAATTC
>NW_027104770.1:0-1943 GCF_000696795.3 Halyomorpha halys
TGGAAGGATTGGTATCTGGTTCTGGTCAAATCGGCAACATAGGGGACATTGAGGTCCTGATGGATGACTTGATTTGTGAGAAAGTAAGGAACATTAAGAGGAATTTAAAGGTTTAGTGGAGCCCCAATGCTTTATTACCTAAGTCCAGAGGCCTTATTTTAGTCATATAATTGAGTCTTTTGTAATTAAATGGAAGCTTAGACCGTTTGTCTAGTAAGTGTTGTAATAGTCGGAATCGACGAGCAGGTTCCTGTCTTTTCAATCTTGCATGAGTATTCATAAAATTAATATTCCTTACATTAGCCTAAGTCCCTTACTTTTTCGATCACCAAGAGCAAGAAATCATCACCATATTCTTAATTTACTGAGCCACTATAGCTCAGTCTATTGTTTATTACCACATTTCATCCAACCTAATTGTACACTACCAGCTATAGAAATGCATTCTTTTCTGTTCCTATTCTTAATTCCATTTCTATAGCATCTTTTAACCCGTCATCGGTCGCTAGGTCAATTTTAATACCGATGGCCGCACGTGGGACACTTTTATTCTCTTTACTAATACTGAAATAAATTTTAAATAATTGCCAAAAAAATAGCTGTTCTGGAGAAAAGCTTGTTGGATTCAAACCAATTTCACCATGATCCTATATTATTGCATCAAAGATATAATACTTCTTTGGTATGATCTGATACGGGTCCCTCTCTGTTAAATATTACTGTCCCGGAGACCGCTGACTGATTATGTTACCTCGTCTAACTAATTCTCTTTTCGTGCTACTTACTTAACATAAATGAATCGCAGTTTACGTTTTTTGTCTATTCTATTGAAAGCAATATGAAACAACTGTTAAAACCAATGGCTCATTTTTACAACTCTTGTCTTGCCAAAGTGGAAGTGTCAAAATTAATTTCTTTCCTTAGGAATGATTTTTATTTTTTAGAATGTATCAAGAAGAATTTATTGATAGTTTGTAACATATAAGTTCGGTTCTACAATATCTCTTCAAGGATAATTGTAATGTTTAAATCATCAAAAACTAAACAGCATCAAGATAAGTTCAATTTTATGCAATTTCATTTCTCATATGGATTTATTAAATCCATTAATTTCTTTTGGCTTATGATCGAGTCTGGCGCCCGGGGGTGTTCATAATTCCTCATTATCGGTTCTTATCTCTCTGACAGATTATTTAAAATAAATCACAACAGTGCTTATTAATCCCTCTTTCCTAAGTCCGCTGGTGTACCTCAGGGTAGAAACCTTGGTCTGAATCTTCATACAGTTTTTATCTATTACCAGTGAATAATGACCCCTGAAGAATGGTGTAAACACTGGATGATTATAATAAATTCCAATAAATCCAACTAAACCACATTTACCCTTTCGTAAACCCATGACTTCCTGCCCCGCGGTATCCTTTAATAATACCTCAGTTATGCCTATCGAACAAATCTGTTCAAACAAGACTGAAAATAGAGGAAACTGCTCATATTTTCCGATTATTACATTGTTAATACATCACTTACTAGACAAACTGTCTGAACTTTCAACTAATTACAAAAGACTTATTTATTTGACTATAATAAGTACTAACGGTTTTGAGCTTTGCGGCTCCATTAAACCGAATACAATCCTTACAATCTAAAATCTGGTGGATTTTGGCCAGAACCAGATACTATTCCATCCATGATACACTTTATAAACACGTAACCACACTTGTATGTAACCTGGATTCTCCTTTATAACCTGATAATCCTCTTTGGCGTTTATAGATGTTTTGAGATTTTCTCTTCTGGAGATGTTATAGGAGTTCTATCAATGGCTAGATTCCCCACACGCCTGTGTCACGTCATTGTATAACTAACATCAAATTTACTTGTTGAATATATTTTAATACAGTTTAAAATATCAATAAATACATTTTAAAAAAAAATATTTA
>NW_027104771.1:0-11035 GCF_000696795.3 Halyomorpha halys
ATGAGATCATTCATCAATATTACCTATTGCCCACAACTGTGTGGCAGATTGTAATATCTATCAATAAATAAATCTATCAAATCAAAAAAAAAAAAAAAAAAGTCATCCTCAAAAGTTTTAGATTTAATTTATGGCATAACTCCCTAACTACCCAAATCCACTAGTTTCTAACCTTGCTTCCTCTTCCATTCCTGGTAATCCTCCGAGGCGCCTGAAAAGAAGATGGCCTCGTGACCTTATATTGTAAACTGTTTTTAGAGTTCTACTACTGGGTAGTTTCTCTACATGCTGTATCATATCATTATGTCATTATGATAAAATTTACTTGTTGTATTTTTTATACAGTTGTAAATATCAATAAATAAATTAAAAAAAATTATGCCAAATTATATTAAATCTGTTTGTTTAGGTACATAGATGTTTAATCTTAGAGAAACAACATTCCATAGAAAAACTAGTAAAAATAAAAAAAATCTGTAAAGCTGCAACTCGTGAAGGTACTATTAATAGATAAACGGTTGTGCGAGGAGGTTATTTTAAGAGAATCACGCTCAACCACCAGATTTTTCCCCAAATAAGGGTAACTACTTTATGAGGTTGGGTTGACCCCTGAGAGCTTCCGAACTCACTGGGTTGACCATAACAAATACTTATCTATCACATTCGGATTTGAATCCAGGTCCTTGAAGTTAGTAGCACAGTGCCATACCACTGAACCATGTTACTTCCGTATAAAAAAAATAGAATTTCTAATATTAAACATTGGTCGGAGTTACAACAATCCACATAAATTAAAAAGTTTTGCATTTATAGTATGAAACCAACTTTTGAAGTACACTAAAAAAAAGTTTTTATTATGCCAATGGTAAAATAGAAGGGAAAATAAACTAAAGTTTATATTATAGCCAACCATTCAATATCTAAAAAAAATATTAAGCCAAATTCGAGTTAAATAAAAATTACCGATTGGAATTTAAGAACGATTCAGAGATGGACAAACGGCGCAAATCTATATCTAACAATGTTTGTCCTTCCTTTGATTGTCCTTCGAAATATAGTCAATGCTTAACCTTACTATCACGTAACCAACAAAACCTTACACCATTATCTCAACATCCCGTATGTTCTAGACATTATTTCACCCAGATGTTCAAACTATCATAAGAACTGTATTAATCATCCTAATCCCTTAGCACAATTCCTATTTAGCACTAGCCATTCCTGTAATCCTCCTCAATGAATAACGGCAAAGGTCCTTGGACCTTTTGGGAATATGCGACAGAAAGAAGTTACACTCCACCCAAGTGCTGAGCGTATGCCCTCAAACTGTCTTCACGAGGAATACCAGTGACACAGCTGAGAGAAGCAATGGGATCTCTTTGAGCCCTGCTTTGCTTTGAAGATTAGATTGGCTTGTTTCAGATTTCTAAAGGCTGAATGTAAATATCAAAGGTGTGAACGCGTATTAAGATGGAATTTATTTATTTATATTTTCAATACTCTGTGTTCATATTATTTTTCTATAATTTAATTAGTATCATAATTACATTGTTTTCCTTTTTTTTAAAAGTAGTAATAATTTTGGCTCTAATGCAGATTGCCCTTGATTGGGGCAGATTCTATTATTATTATTCAATAAATATAGTATAAAAGTATCAATCAATTTCCATCAACGTGTTAAGCTTATACGCGATTTCAGTATAATTGATACTGCTGTACGGATTGTCTCGTAGAAGTAATCCTAAAATGACAAATCATTTACGTTAAAATATAATATAATATAAAATTTCTATAAAAATAATTATAAATAATCTCCAAAAAAAGTCAAAAAAGAGCGATTAAGAGGAAATATCGTAGTCCATGTTCAACAGTGTAACATTTCACAAAATGTTTATTTTGAGATATGCATGAAATCTTAGTAATAAGCCTAAGATCTATACAGTAAAACACAGAATTAAAGTAGAACATATGTCATAAAATCTTGGTAAAAACAAAAATTTAGATTTATTAATTTACACTACAGTTTTGAACTGTATAGATCTTACACGTTTTGCTAAGATTACATACATATCTCAAAATAACCATTTTTTGGGTTATACTGTTGAACTGGGACAACGGTATATTTTGGCAGACGATTTCGGTTTCATGTAGAGAGGTACTCAGTTTTTAAAATTACTATATGAATATAATAATTTAGTTTTTACAATATATTTTATACTTTAAGAACTTGGTAAGGTAAGGTATTTTGATATAAAAGTCCATGTGCTTGCAAAAACGGTTTTTCTTCTGTTATTTAAGGCACAATAACTGAAAAATATGAAAGATAGCCAAAATTGAAGTATTTATTCTATCTATTCTTGTCAAGTTAAGAGGAGTTAAAAATAAGTCTGAAATGGGCGCAAAGAGGTGATTTTGACGCGCCTTCGAATAGTATAAGAGCCCAAGAGAGATAAAAAAAAAGGCAGTTATCTGACCCCAATTGTTGATTATTTTAAAGCAAGATATGTATGATTACTAGTCAAACTTGATGAGTCTGCCAAGTATAGGTAGGGTGAATAAAAAATGGCGGCTGTTTCAAAGCTATAAAAAAAACTAATTTTTCATTCGGAGCTCTATATCTTAAAAAGTAGGAGCAACACAAGAAAACCTAAGAGAACGTCATTTAAAGAAGAGTAAATTTGCTAAAATATGAGCCCTAATAGAGTTATTTACGTTAAATAGTTTTCGATATATAGCTTTTTAAAAAGCAACATTTCATAAAAATGTTGTATGGGACATACTGAAAGGTCAGTAGTTAGTGAATTTATTTTGAAAAAATCTATATCTCAAAAACCATTTGACGTAAAGATGTCTATTAGTACTCAAATTAAAGCTAGTTTAATGAGCTATAAACTAGTTTATGACGTTTATTTTCGTAGGAGTAGTAGTTTTCATGAAATTTGCTAAAATAAATTGATTTATAGTTGTTCGGACAAATTTTCATTTGCTAAATTTATATTCATATGTGAATATCATAAAAAGTACTACCCCTACGAAGATAAGCGTAATAAACAACTTATAGTAATTTAAACGACCTTTGTTTTGAGTGCTGCCAGACATATGTGTGTCTTTTGGGTATAGAGATATATTTTTTCAAAAATCAAACAACTAGAAATTAACATTTTGTGAGTTTATTTTATCAAATATCATTAAAACTACCAATCCTACAAAGATAAACATTATTAACTATTTTATAGAAAATTTAACTGGCTTAATTTGAGCGCTAGCAAACATGTGTATGTCCAATGGTTTCTAAAATAAAGCTTTCCATAAATCAAACTTATTGTCCAAACAACTATAAATCTATAAAAATCTACTGAAAGATTGGTAGTTAGTTAATTTATTTTGAGAAATCTATATCTTAGGAATTATGTGACATACAGATGTCTATCAGCACTCAAATTAAAGCTAGTTTAATGGAATATAAAGAAGTTTATGACCTCTACCTTCGCAGGAATAGTAGTTTTCATGATATTTGCTAAAATAAATTGATTTATAGTTGTTTGAACAATAAGCTTGATTTATGGAAAACTTTATTTCAGAAACCATTGGACATACACATGTTTGCTAGCGCTCAAATTAAGCCAGTTAAATTTTCTATAAAATAGTTAATAATGTTTGTAGGATTGGTAGTTTTAATGATATTTGACAAAATAAACTCACAAAATGTTAATTTCTAGTTGTTGGATTTTTGAAAAAATATATCTCTATACCCAAAAGACACACATATGTCTGGCAGGACTCAAAACAAAGGTCGTTTAAATTACTATAAGTAGTTTATTACGCTTATCTTCGTAGGGGTAGTACTTTTTATGATATTCACATATGAATATAAATTTGGCAAATGAAAATTTGTCCGAACAACTATAAATCAATTTATTTTAGCAAATTTCAAGAAAACTGCTACTCCTACGAAAATAAACGTCATAAACTAGTTTATAGCTCATTAAACTAGCTTTAATTTGAGTACTAATAGACATCTTTACGTCAAATGGTTTTGGAGATATAAATTTTTCAAAATAAATTCACTAACTACTGATCTTTCAGTATGTCCCATACAACATTTTTATCAAATGTTGCTTTTTAAAAAGCTATATCTCGAAACCTATTTAACATAAATAACTCTATTAGGGCTCATATTTTAGCAAATTTACTCTTCTTTAAATAATGTGCTCTTAGCTTTTTTAGTGTTGTTCGTAGTTTTTAAGAAGATATAGAGCTCCGATTGAAAAATTAATGTTTTTTTTAAGGTTTTGAAACAGCCGCCATTTTTTATTTTCCCTACCTGTACATGGCAGACTCATCAATTTTGACTAGTAATTATACATAGTTTTCATTAAAGTAACTAAAAAGTGGGGAGAGATAACTGCCTTTTTTTCTTCCCGACTCTTGTGACCAGGTTATGATGACCCACGGTTACCTTATGGCCCGCGATTCTCCCCCTGCATGCCAAACTTGACTTACCGTAAAACACATGTTAACTGAATGCCAAACATAGGACTCCCTCAAATCTTTGTATGAATTACCAACAGATCTCCACTCAATTTTTGCAGGATAACAAACAGATTGGAAATAAACTTATGAATTTCTGAATCACTCAAAACTTTACCATACAATTTTACAAGTTTCCATTTTTCAATATATATACATTTCAATACAGAAATTAAGATGAAATTTGGAAATTCCTAAATAAGGACAAATAAAAATTTCGGATATTAAGGAAATAATGACCCCAAAGTGGACGATGCCTTAAAATAATAATAATAATAATAATAAAGAAAAGTCTTTAGGAAAATTTCATCAAAGTCGATAGAGAAAAATAGTCCACAAGGATTTTTATTTTTAACCTTAAAAAAAAAAAATCAAAACATACGGAATTTAATATGGAAAATCTAGGTCATGTTGTGACGCTATAGTTGCCTGATATAGGAGGAACATATAAGAAAAGCTGGAATCAAGATAAGGTCATATTTTACGGGCTCCTACAGGCCTCCAGGCAGGGAAATTAGACTCCGAAATGGATTTGGAGCGCTCGGTTGGAGAGTTCCACAGCCCTCATGCAAATATTTCTCCCGTTCCTACAAAAATACCGCTCAATCTAATTCACTTTCCGGCCAACTAGGAACATGATAAATACCACAATTACACGCTAATGCGACCTCACGTAGAGGTAACAGTGCAGCCAAAATGGTACAAAAAGATACATTCATAGCAGCGAATATTTCCTTCTTTTTTTAAAAAACATTTATATATATATATATATATATATCCTTATTGACATACATCCAGTTTACTGATTAACCAACATTATTTAGTTTTGCTAGCCTTTAACATTCTTTAACATCCTTGACTATTGTTTAAACAAATAAATTTTTTAATCCATTTTAATCTCAAATTATTTTTTATTTCTTTATTAGTCCAACGTTAGGCCAATTCAGCCATCCTCGAGGACAATCTTAATACAATTTTAGATCCAAATCGTTTAAAAAACAACTTCATGCTGTTTATTCTGCCCAGGTCATTTATATCAGTCCTCAAATTACTCTAATTAGTCAAATGTTCACATTAAATTAAGAATCTTTATCACAGGCCACCTTCTTTGTTAAAATTTATCACAAACAATATTGTGTTTTTTTTCTTGCTCATCATAATACCAAGAAAATATAACAAAATAAAAATGGGGTACAAGTTATAAATTGGTTACTGGAGTTTTGGTTCTGTGCTATAATTTAAGCAATAATAGTCCATTTTACTAGCAGAAGCAAGAGCTCACATAAATTGCAACAGGAAAACTTAGATGTACATAAAGTCAACTCATTTATCACTTTTTTTTTTCATATTAATGTTTTTCAGATCAATTTATAATTAGATATTCCTAATAATTAAGTTTAGTTATAATTTATTTACTCATTATAGAATATTTAAAACATTTATATAAATTAATATTATCAAGAATTATTATTTTATCTTGGAAAAAAATCATAAATTCAAATGCAAACATAGCAAACTGGTACAATAACCTCATTGGAGAGAGCAAACATTACTCGAAAAATTTTCATCTCACTGACTATGATACTTGCCCCTGCGAAGGATAAACAAGGCAAATATTTATCAACAACAAAATCGGATAGGGTGATTGCACACCGTTTGAAAAGAGCAAATACAGTTTGATTAGGTTTATTGTCCTTTACAATGACGAATGGTTATTCTCGGGAACTTTTTTTTTTTTTTTACGTAGGCCTGGAAAAGAGGACATTCTTTGAATAAATTTTCAATTATTAACACCTCTTCAAAACTTTTAACCCCCATCCTGATATCGTTAATTCAACCAATCTTGAACATGTTGAAGCAGAGATTACAATTCCACTCCAAATGACCTAAACCGACCCATTCAACTCAATTTTAAACAGTTGGACTTACTTTTGATATATATATGTATATATGTATGTATTTGTTAATATACTGAGGTGAAAGAAATTGTAGCAATTAATTTAATAATATCGACAATTTTTTCTATATATTATATGTATACAGTAAAGAATCTTATTTTTCATTTATATCAATTTCTACTATAAAATATTGGCGTTTAAAACATATAATTAAAAAAAATACAATCACATTATTTATATAATGCTCTTCACTACCGGTGCATTCAACCCTATAGCACAAACCAATATACTGTATTAGAGATTGCCTCTTTGGACATATCAATATGCCTTTCTGCTGTTTTTTACTTCCTTAGTGTTTTAGTGTCTTGTGACCTATAACAGACACGACACAAAACACTAAAAGCAGAAGGGTCCTAGAACCAATCGTATAACTAAAACTATTAACAAAACAGTAAACCATGAGACAGATACAAAAAATTTAAATATACATTATGCGGATATAATAAATTGGCCATAAAAATGAAAGATCAGGGAAAATATTAAGAAAAATTGTCCAATTGTAAAAAACACAATTTTTAACTTAAATAGCAAAATGTATTGAATATAGATATATGAATTAGGATGTAAAAAAAAACAGCACATAGGCATATTGATATGTCCATGTAGTTAATGCCTAATATAGTACATTGGTTTGTGCTATAAGGATGAGAGAATGCACCAGTTGTGAAGGAAATTGTTTAAATAATGTGATTGTAAATTTTGTTTTTAATTATGTGTATATAAACGCCAATATTTTATGATTGAAATTGATATAATTGACAAATATAAGGTAAATATAGATTATAAAATTTTAAATTGCATATAATACATAGAAAAAAATATTGTTGACAATATTCAACGAAGCATTTTAACAGATTAATATAAACAACTTCCTAGACAAAAAAATCTAGAAGAAATATTATTCCATTCATTAGTTCAAGATCTCAGCATTGATGAATTAAAATCATAATATCTCAACCAGTTGCCTTAATGTTATAAGATAACTTCAGCTCATTAAATACTTGGCACGTAAATTATGTCAGTAAATATCTCTAAATGTATTCGTGTTTGTATTATTAGAAGAAAAGCTATTATTTTTCGTGCCGTATCTGTAGTGTTACTCTGGTTAGTTAAATTAAATACTAATGATTATTTTTTTTAATTTAAAAAAAAAAATCCAAAGTTGGGTTGTTCTCTTTTCGACTGGTTCAATATTGATGAGGAATCTACTTGGGACTGTTATGCAAGTTCTTTATCGACGAACACGCTTAAAGCCATTATTATGAGCTAAAATAGATTAAAATTCATTAATAAAACAGAAAGTTATAATAATTGATGTTAGAATATTATTTTAAGCATCGAAAACAAAGCCTACACCTCTCGAGTAACAGTGGATAATTGGCCCGTGAAGATTTAGCCAGTTCAGGCTTCATGTGAACTAACAAACATAAGATCCACAGAAATATAGACCTAAAACTCACGTCTTAAATCAACAGTCACAAAAAGAGACAGTACAACACTCAATGGTATTTGTACAAATAAGGCGGTCGTAAAAAATAACTTTTACCACTTCGTAGTAAACCTACCGGTTGCCCTAGGATATCCTTTAATAATAATTCTCTTACCCCTATCGTACAGATTCACTATCTTGGACAACTATGGCAAACGACTAACTTGGAATCTTCACACAAGACTGAAAAGACTCAGTTTCCAGTCGATTCCAACTATTACAGTAGTTACTTGGCAAACGGTCCATTATAAAAGACTGATCATACATGACAATAATAAGGCCTATCTGAATATATGAAGTTGAGGCTTCTTGGCTCCACTAAAACTTCGGACTCTTCTTGTATCTAATCCTTACAATCAAAAACCCTCCGTAAAATCCTCAATGCTCCTTACCTTGTCACAAATAAAATCATCCACAAAGATCTTAATGTTTCATATGCAAACAATCTAGCCCGAACCAGATATCAATCCTTCCATTCATTCACTATTCCATTCCACTCACTTACTAACCATATAAGCCCACTATTTTCTTCCCCGCAGTGGCTCTGTTATCATCACATCGTAAGCATCTGGCCAAGCTACATTCAGTTACGTCACAGTGACACTTATTTTCTTACTTCAAGAACATTTCTGCACTCATCTGGCAAGGTTAGATATAGACATTTATGCATGTTCCTAACGGCACATTTCTCAACGGTTTTTCAACGTTCTTCATTATGCTTCGTTTTTCACAAGCATACTTCTGTATTGACCTTTCCAACCCAAAAAGAATTTTCCTAACCCATATTCTACCTGGCAGGAGGAAAGCCTTTCACTGGGGCTGTCAGCTCAGGTAACAGAGTGCTAACACTGGGTAGATTCTCTACATCCCGGTGTCATATCATTATAACCTAACATCAAATTTACTAGAAGTATTTTTATCTATCTAAATACAGTTGTAAATGTCAATAAATAAATTAAAAAATGAGTATCCTACGTAAAATCCTTAATGCTCCTTATTACGTTACAAATAAACTCATTCACAAAGACCTTAACATCCCATTTGTTGCAGAATTGACCCAAATCAGATATGTGTCTTTTCATTCCAAACTCCTTAACCATCCTAACCCATTAATGCTTAATCTTTCATCCTTAACAATCCCTGATAATCCTCCGAGACGTCTGAAAAGAAGATGGCCACGGGACCTTCTAATTTAAATTAATGTTTGAAGTACCACCGATGGGTGGTTCCTTCCCAAGATTTTCAAGTGTATATGAAACATACAACATATTTACTTATTTTATTATTTTGTACAGTTGTCATTAAATAAATTTAAAAAAATAAAAATAAAAAATGAGTAAAATAGGTTAAGTCAAATTTTCTAAGAATGATTTAACTGGGTATAAACCGTCCCCGAGACGCCTTTTATGCAACAACTTATTAACCAATTTAGCAACTAAAAGACGTCTCGAGAGTGTAAACCGACCCATTCAACTCAATTTTAAACAGTTGGACTTACTTTTGACGACAGCCGCAGATTTATTTGGGCATGTGATGACACCAGAATTGGCGAAAGTAAAGTAGTTAGATAATTACAGATTTTCGAGAGATTTAAGGTTCTGTTTTGGAATCTTGCAATTATATCATTATAATAGTTAAAGATGTTGAATACAAAAAATGGTCAAATACTAGCTGAAGTAGAAACCTATTGGAATGGAAATTAAATTGGTTAATAAAACCAAGACTGGTAGAAACTATTGGAATGGAAGTTACATTGGTTAATAAAACCAAGACTAGTATATAAACAGTAAAGGGATGTACTATATTGTTTTCGTTAGGATAGCAATCTATTGAAGTGTAACTACAGCCCGGACTGATGAGCAATAAAGCTACTTTATGATATGTCCCTTGACCAATGAACACCTCCTCCGTCCCCCGAATGGCCTATCTCGGTCCCTTTTTATTGTTACTGCGGAGACTTCATGCTGTATGAGTACGATCCCTAATACACACCGAGCAGGTTAGACTCGGATCCGTTTTACGATCGAGTAGTGTAAAGATTTCTTCTCAGAAATCACAATTTATTGGTATATAAAAAGCTGAGATATTTAGCTAATGTAAAATTTTACCAAATGACATATCATTATACCGATAGGACTGCATTGAAAAAAGTAATAAATTACCTTCATTCGATCCCATGGTGTTCATTCCCTTACGAGAGAAGGAGACCGCTAATGAGTTTATAATAGATGATAAACCAAACAAGTAATTACTTAATGTCTCGAATTTCAGGTTCGGATAACGATATACAATGCCGTTATAACCTCGTTAATCACTCGAGGAAATTTCCTTTTCATGTTTTTTTTTAATTACTAATTAATAGTCATTGAAAAATGTAATCAGCAACTGGAATTTGATTCGAAACCAACAAAGTATTACAGAAATCAAAATTATATTATATTAAGATACTATACAATAGAAAACTGAAGTTTTTCCTAGCGTTTTCTAGTTATCATGCATAAGAACAAAAGTAGTGAACGTAAATTATTGCTTATGGTCTACCATATAGCAGAAGTATATAAACTAATTCTGCTTCTAACAATCAAATTGCTTATAAACAAATCATACATTTCATCAAATGATTAAAATTTGAGAAGGTTAAGAAATAGGAGATGTTAAAACAAAGTTAGGAAAGAGGAATTACGGACAGGAATAGATAATGATTTCCAAAAATGAAGATGAACGCACAAGAAAGGACCTCTGAAAAAAAATGGAGTATAAATATAAATATTGATTGTATAAAAAGTGAAAAGAAAAACGCAAAATAAGAAGTCCAGTGTAGTAGGAAAGTTAATTATTTTTAGGAATAAGAGAGAATCATGGAAATAACCATCAGAAAGAAGTTTAGAAACTCACATATGCGAGCGTCTATGAACTTTAAAATAAATCATATAAAGTAATTCATAATACGATTTAATTGTTTTCCAATTCGACCAGTAAGTTCTCCAGAAACCAGAAAATCGTAACCAAAAAGAGAGTATATCAGAAAAACAAGTAATTAATGGATTATATATATATA
>NW_027104771.1:11085-11582 GCF_000696795.3 Halyomorpha halys
TGGATTACAATATTGAGCTTCAGCTGGAAGACTCAGGCTCAAAAAATATGCTTCGGTCATTATTTATTTTTACAAATCTTATTATTATTTTTATTGTATCCTTTCTGATAGAATTTTTTCTTGACTTTTTGAGTTATTATTATTATATATATATATATGTGTGTGTGTGTGTGTGTAATCTGATAACTTGTCTGAGACTGTTTCTAGGATTTAAATAGAAGAAATGGTATAAAACTAAGTCCCAACGCTCATTATTATTACTTAAAATATTGATGGAGTTTATTTTATAGTTGGAACAATAATTGAGTTTATTTTATAATTAATTATAGAAATGCTGGATAATAATAGGCAATCTTCTAAAGCTTTCAGATACATGATTTCCAAAGGATATATATATATATATATATATATATATATATATATATCCTTATTGACATACATCCAGTTTACTGATTAACCAACATTATTTAGTTTTGCTAGCCTTTAACATTCTTTAA
>NW_027104772.1:0-478 GCF_000696795.3 Halyomorpha halys
TTATTTGTAGTACTAGAGCCAGGGAGTCAAAAGAAAGAAAATTTCTTTCACTCCAATATTTTATTACTTTAATGAAAACTATGTTTAATTACTAGT
Organism: Halyomorpha halys; assembly: GCF_000696795.3. NCBI lineage: Eukaryota > Metazoa > Arthropoda > Insecta > Hemiptera > Pentatomidae > Halyomorpha > Halyomorpha halys. Next base: position 97 of record NW_027104772.1, read on the forward strand.
ATAAACTCAAGTCTACCAACTATAGGTAGGAGGAATAAAAAATGGCAGCTGTTTCAAAACGATAAAAAAAAAAGTAATTATTCAATCAGAGATCTATAACATTAAAACTACCAGCAACACTAGAAAACCTAAGAGAACGTCCTTTAAAGTAAAGTGAATTAGCTAAAATATAAGCCCTAATAAAGCTATTTAAGTTAAATAGTTTCAGAAATATATCTTTTTAAAAAGGAAAATTTCATAAAAAAAATGCACTGAAAATTTATTTTGAGAAATCTATATTTCAAAAAACCATTCGACGTAAAGATGTCTATTAGTACTCAACTTAAAGCTAGTTTAATGTGATATACAGTAGTTTATAACATTTATCTTCCTAAGAGTAGTA
>NW_027104772.1:3622-4134 GCF_000696795.3 Halyomorpha halys
GGACAAAGAAAATGGACATAATCAAACTAGGTATATGGAAAAAAATAACAATAAAAATAAATAAATAAAATTTAAAAAACAATGACCCACAAGAGTTCACAATAATATTTTTTTAAATTTAATTCACCATTTTTATAATTTGATTTTTTAATCACATGAATTTGTATCTTTGAGGGAGAACATAAGATTCTAGCTGAAGTATTAAATCATTCCTGTACACTATGAAATGTCTTAACTTTCTTCATATATCCATTATTGGAAGTTTTCTTAAATAGTCTGTAGTTTTATTGTAAATTAATTTTATTTTCCAAAAGTATAATTATTTTATATCTTTTATTTTCTATAGTTTCCCGCCTTATAAAAATATGGTTTTTATTGATAATAACTAATAAAAATTGTCTTAATCTGCACAGTTTTACAATATATATATATATATATATATACAGGCGATGCTGTACGCACCCAGGAGATATCGAGTACTGGGTCTGATCCGCTGTCAATGGGAAGCTCCA
>NW_027104772.1:4184-5864 GCF_000696795.3 Halyomorpha halys
AAGGTTAGAAACGAGTGGGTTTGGGTGGTTAGGGAGTTTATTATGGAAGGAATAATATCGGGTTCGGGCTAGATCGGTAACATAAGGAACATTTAGGTCTTTATGGATGGTTTTATTAACGTAAAAACTAAAATGAATATGTGACTTATCGTTCGTAGATACTTTAATCCTCAGGAGCTCAACTAAATACGTCTCCACTTACCAAAGAACTAACACTAACTCTAGGGACCAGTTAGTTGTTTTCTTCTTTATTTTTTTTGATTCCGTAGTAAGTAGTACATCTCGTCGTAGTAGCAGTATTTTCTTTATGATCATTTGTACCTTTTTTATTTATATAATTTTCCATATATATATAGAAAAAACAGTGTTATTCTCTTATTCTATATTTCGTCTTTAATAAACTAATTTTTGTGTTATGTAAATATTGTTTTTTGTTTGGCTTTTATGAGCCTTTTTCCAAGCACTTGTAAAATCGTGAAATTCGGCTGGTTGTCTTCTAGGTACCTCTTTTTAGCCCGGCATAAAATAATGAAACAAATGTTCCCCTCTGAATAAAAGAATACTTATTGCTTTGTTCTTAAAACCATTGAACTACGTTTAAAAGTGTTCTAGAAGATAGTCACCACCTGTTCTCTGTTTTAATAAAAAACTATTAAATAATAATTGGTAAGAATGGCCTCCTAGATTCAAATTTATGTTAAGTAGTAGATATAATATAGTAACTAAACTATACCATATTTACTAGATAACTAATATAATTACTGGATATTATATGTAACTGGGTTAGTGCATTTAACCACTTATCGAAATAATTTTAAGGGTAATAATATTGCAGAACAGCAATAAACTGAAGTATAAGTAGAAAATAAATCAAAATTTTATAATAACACATACAAGTATAGTTTACTTCCCTCTTGCAAGGGTATGCTCGTTGAGAGAGTCGGTTGACACTTATTTCTTTGCGGTCCCATAAAACTGAAAATTTCACCCTCCCACCATCCTTAAAATTGGTTACCTCTATATAACACCTAGTATGTCAGAAATGACCAAACAGTGGCTTAAAATGTTTGGAGTTCCTGAAATACATCATTATTGTGTTTCTCCCTCACACTAATTCCACTCTAAATAGGATATCAACTTGAACATTTTAATTGATAATTTCCATAAAAACAAAAAAGTTTATTTCAGGTTATTTGAAAAAAAAAATGATTTTTTAAAATATACAGTTTGGAAACTATTTCAAATGTAGATTTGGTTAAAAAGATATGGAATATTGAGAAAATGCCTGAGGAATGGAAGGAGTCTCTACTTATTCTTGTTCACAAAAAGGGCTCGATGACGGATTGTAATAACTATCCAGTAATCTCACTCCTTCCAGTATGTTATAAAATATTTACGCTAATCTCAACTAGTTGAATCACGGAATACGCTGAAGAAATTATCGGAGACTATGAGGTTCTATACGAAATCGTTCAAATATTGATCAATTTTTTTTCATTACGGCAAATCTTGCAGAAAAAGTTGAAATACAAAGGGGTAGTTCATCAGATTTATATAGATTTCCAAAAGGCTCACGATTCTATTGACGCAGAAGCTGTATAATATTCTGATTGAACAGGGAATAAATATCAAAGAAGTTTGTAAATCTCTACGGATGGGCATAACCGAAACATTTAATAA
>NW_027104772.1:5914-7956 GCF_000696795.3 Halyomorpha halys
AAAATGTTGATTATATCCTATTATTGTATATCTTTTTTTTATGATTATACCATGAATATGTAATGTAAATATGTCCGATTAAGGATTGATAAGTATGCTGTGTAAGATAGCAACCTAATGTATTTAGGCAGCATATATGAATAAAGTATTTCTCTCTCTCTCTCTCTCTCTATATATATATATATATATTTGGATTTGTTTAAATGAATAAAGAGGGTATGAAAAAAATGATAAATAAGATCAACATTTTACATTATGTTTATAAATTGAACCGTCTTGAACAAATAACTGGCATTTGTTTGCTATGTCTTAAATCTAATAACGTTCTGTAACCTCCTAAAAACCGATTCACTGAAAAAATAACCACTTTTTTTCCTCGAACCTATTACATCTGAAATTTGGAACTAGATAGCATTTGATTCAGTTTTGCGTATTTACTCTCATATTGTTCCAAGTTTTAAGTTTATCCGGATGAGACTGCTTACTTTGAAATTTAATACAAAAAAAAAATAACTATTAAAATTTTTTGATGATATAAAAATAATTTTTATTTATTTATAAATATTTTTTTAACTATAGGTACATTATTATATACCGGTCCACTAATCTTGCTCCGCTATTAGCTGTTAAAGGGTTAAAATGAAACAAGCTAATACTTATGTAATATATTATATAATTAAATGTTATAATAATATAAGATTGCACTTATAATCTTCAAGATTTACTGTTTAGCGCTTACTACTACGTAATATTTAGATTTATTTTCTGTCGCCGTTCTTTAAGTCAATAGATATGGTCTAGAACATAATTATTTATAACTCTAGCTAAAGATAAAACTTTGTGTGCCTTAGAGGTAAATAACATTTTCATGTTTAAAGGAGGCCAATTTAAGCCCTTTAGGCGGAGGCCTATATATCGGCCTTTGCTGCACTAGCGAAAAGTGTCCCGCCGGTATGTTGGCCCGCACCTTGTGTAGGCACTTTACTATTCGCATGGCGAGAGAACTCTGTTTCTAAATAAATGTATAATTCGTTATAAGCAGTCTTACTTCATTATTAAAAAATTAAAAATTACTTTTTGATAAAATAGTTTTTCAACATCAACGTAAAAACTAAAATGAAAATGTGACTTATCGTTTGTAGATACTTTAATCCTCAGGAGCTCAACTAAATACGTCTCCACTTACCCAAGAACTAACACTAACTCGTAGGGACCAGTTAGTTGTTTTCTTCTTTATTTTTTTTGCTTCCGTAGTAAGTAATACATCTCGTCGTAGTAGCAGTATTTTCTTTATGATCATTTGTACCTTTTTTATTTATATAATTTTCCATATATATATAGAAAAAACAGTGTTATTCTCTTATTCTATATTTCGTCTTTAATAAACTAATTTTTGTGTTATGTAAATATTGTTTTTTGTTTGGCTTTTATGAGCCTTTTTCCAAGCACTTGTAAAATCGTGAAATTCGGCTGGTTGTCTTCTAGGTACCTCTTTTTAGCCCGGCATAAAATAATGAAACAAATGTTCCCCTCTGAATAAAAGAATACTTATTGCTTTGTTCTTAAAACCATTGAACTACGTTTAAAAGTGTTCTAGAAGATAGTCACCACCTGTTCTCTGTTTTAATAAAAAACTATTAAATAATAATTGGTAAGAATGGCCTCCTAGATTCAAATTTATGTTAAGTAGTAGATATAATATAGTAACTAAACTATACCATATTTACTAGATAACTAATATAATTACTGGATATTATATGTAACTGGGTTAGTGCATTTAACCACTTATCGAAATAATTTTAAGGGTAATAATATTGCAGAACAGCAATAAACTGAAGTATAAGTAGAAAATAAATCAAAATTTTATAATAACACATACAAGTATAGTTTACTTCCCTCTTGCAAGGGTATGCTCGTTGAGGGAGTCGGTTGACACTTATTTCTTTGCGGTCCCATAAAACTGAAAATTTCACCCTCCCACCATCCTTAAAATTGGTTACCTCTATATAACACCTAGTATGTCAGAAATGACCAAACAGTGG
>NW_027104772.1:8006-8533 GCF_000696795.3 Halyomorpha halys
ACGCAGAAGCTGTATAATATTCTGATTGAACAGGGAATAAATATCAAAGAAGTTTGTAAATCTCTACGGATGGGCATAACCGAAACATTTAATAAGATGAACAGCGCCTTAAGGTTTTCGAAAATAAAGTATAACGTAAAATATTCGGACCGTAAAAGGATGAATTAACAGGAGAATTTAGAAGACTACACAACTCTGAATTAAAGGACCTACACCCGGTAAATATAATTCAAGTTATAGAATTGCAGCATATAAAATGGGTGAATAAGATTGTAGGGCTTAGTAACGAGCGGATCCCTAAGATGTTAATAAACAGTGAACCGACAAGTAAACGGCCGAGGGGAAGACGGAAACGTAGATGGCAGGATTGCTTTAAAACAGATTTAGTAGAATTCGGTTTAGAGGGGCATCACTGGAAGGATGTATGTAAAGAGCAACTAGTGGTATCGGTATCGAACCTTCGGGTTCGTTAGGCCTTTATTATTATTATTCCAAATGTTGATGAATATTAACTCTCAAGTTGAAGA
>NW_027104772.1:8583-9661 GCF_000696795.3 Halyomorpha halys
TTCGTTAGGCCTTTATTATTATTATTCCAAATGTTGATGAATATTAACTCTCAAGTTGAAGAGACTTAAATTCGACGTAATGATTGTATTCGTTGGAGTAATAGTCTCCATCATACCTGACAAAATATATTCACACAAGTTTATTTCTCGTTATTTGGAAAAAAAAAATCCGTGAAAAACTGTACCTCAGAAAATATAGGATCAATTAGGACTCAAAATTTAATTAATTTGTTTTAGTTTCATAAGGTCTTAATACTTCCTTTTTATTCACTAATTACTTTTCAGTATATTGAAAACTGAAAATGTTTAAGTTACTGAGGCAAAAAGTTTAATTTATTTCTTCTGTAAAATAAACTTCTGGTAGTGCCTAATTGAAATATTTCCAGGATATTTATTGATTTAGGACATTTTTTTATTTTAGGTAGGAAATTAAATTATTTTTCAACGGGAAAAAGCGCGTTACCTGTTGAAAAACAATGTTCTCCAAAAAATTATTTTGGTGAGAGTGGAGAGTAACAAAACCATTTTTTTTTTTTAAATTTGAAATAAGAAACTCAATAAAAACGAAAAAAAAAAATCAATTCATACTAAATGAATTTTTAAGTATACAATACACTGTACTGCACTGGCACTGGAAATAAATGTTTCCTTTAAACCTGTTACATACCAAAATTTGTGCAATTTAATCTCTTGCATTTTATAGATTTTCATAACTAAGCTACTATAATAGTAATACTTTAGCTAATATTGGTGATAAACATGTAAATGTTTTTAGCTATTTATATACAAGAGTATTTTTATATAAAATTTACAAGAGTATTTACTTCTAGTAATTTTGATGCTATATTATAATGGAATATTACAGGCTTGTAGAAAAACACTTATTGGTGGTACTCTAATAGTAATTTACATTAAGAGGTCTCGAGTCATCATCTCATCTTCATTTCAGGCGCCACGGATTTATGTATGGTGACCCTTTGTAAATATCTTTTATGCCTACCCACCCACAGAGAGTGGTTTACTTAGTGTCATCGTATTTTTCAAACAATTGTACATCAGAATCAATTGAAAGTAATTA
>NW_027104772.1:11606-11905 GCF_000696795.3 Halyomorpha halys
ATTATTATGGTTGCCTTTACCTCACAGTAAGATTCTTTCTTTTTTTTTTTTTCTTTTTTATTCAAATTTTCCTATACAAATTGGTGATTTTCAGAAAAGTGTATTATTGATTTCACTTTGTTTCTTTCGTTCTGGGTCTCAATTTCCCATATTTTGTATGGTTTTTTAACTACAAATAGATGATAGAAAATTTTAAAAAATAATTCACGTTTCTATTAGTATTAGAAATTATATCCTATTACTACAGAAAAGATAATATTTCCTATATTAATATAAATTTAAAAAATATATATTTATTT
>NW_027104772.1:12435-12787 GCF_000696795.3 Halyomorpha halys
GTAAATATTTTCAAGATAAAATAAGACGAGCTGTTATTATGGGATTAAAAGGGGGGACAGGGAGGCATTATTCATTCTTTATATTTATTTATTATTATGGTTGCCTTTACCTCATAGTAACATTCTTTTTTTTTTTTTTTTTTCAAATTTTACTATACAAATTAGTGATTTTCAGAAAAGTGTATTATTGATTTCACTTTGTTTCTATCGTTCTGGGTCTCAATTTCCCATATTTAGTATGGTTTTTTAACTACAAATAGATGATAGAAAATTAAAAAAAAAAAAATCACGTTTCTATTAGTAGTAGAAATTATATCCTATTACTACAGAAAAGATAATAGTTCCTATATTA
>NW_027104772.1:14738-15262 GCF_000696795.3 Halyomorpha halys
ATTTAGCTAGCTTTAATTTGAATACTATAAGAGATCTTTACGTCGACCAGTTTTTGATATATATCTCTCGAATAATCTCTCGAAATAAATTCAATCATTTCTGATTTCTCAGTGCATTTTTTTTTTAAATATTGCTTTTTAAGAAGCCATATCTCTGGAACTATTGTACGTAAATAGCTCTATTATAGCTCATATTATAGAAAACTTCTTCTAATATAAATGATGTTCTCTTAGATTTTCTGGTGTTGTTATGAGTTTTAAAGATATAGAGCTCCAAATTAATAATTTACTTATTTTTTTAACGTTTTGGAACAACCACATTTTTTTATTCCTCATATACCTGGCACTCATTAATTTTGACTAGTGATTATACATAGTTTTCATTAAAGTAACCAAAAATTGGGGTGAAATAACTGCATTTTTTCTCTCTTTGTATTATTACTTTCTTGTTCTTACAATACAATAAAATACAACACAAGCATAAGTGAAAAACTCACAGGATAATATTACATTAATTAATATTT
>NW_027104773.1:0-23352 GCF_000696795.3 Halyomorpha halys
TCCCGCCATGTGTGACGTCATCAAAATGCTGGCTTCTGATTGGCTGCCCAAATCGACGCCCCAGCTCCCCCATTTTCTCTCTACTGGAGCTCAATATCTTAAAAACAACCAACAACACTAGTAAATCTACCAGAAGATTATTTAAAAAAGAATAAAGTTGCTGAAATATTAGCCCTAAAAGAACTATTTACGTCCAATAGTTCTCGAAATATAGCTTTTTAAAAAGCAAAATTTCATGAAGTTTTCATGATATTTGCTAAAATAAATTGATTTATAGTTCTTCGGACAATAAGTTTGATTTATGAAAAACTCCATTTCAGAAATCATTGGATGTACAGATGTTTGCCAGCGCTCAAATTAAAGCTAGTTAAATTTACTACAAAATAGTCATTAATTAGTTAATTATGTTTATCTTTGTAGGAGTAGTAGTTTTTATGATATTTGACAAAATAAACTCACAAAATGTTAATTTATAGTTGTTCGTATAAAATGTTGGATTTTTGAGAAAAAATATCTCTAGATCCATAAGACGCACATGTGTCTGCCAACACTCAAAATAAAGGAAATTTAACTTACTATTAATTAGTTCATGACGCTTATCTTCGTAGGGGTAGTAGTTTTTATGTCATTCACATATGAATATAAATTTGGTTAATGAAAATTTGCCCGAACAAATATAAATTATTTATTTTATGTAAACAATTACTCCTACGAAGATAAATATCATAAAATAATTTATAGCTCATTAATTAGCTTTAATTTGAGTGCTAATAGACTTCTGTACGTCAAATGGTTTTTGAGATATAGATTTTCAAAATAAATTATCTAACTACTGATCTTTCAGTACGTCCCGTACACCATTTTTGTGAAATGTTGCTTTTCAAAAAGCTATATCTTGAAAAATATTTAACGTAAATAACTCTATTAGGGCTCATATTTTAGCAAATTTGCTCTTCTTTAAATGACGTTTTCTTAGGTGTTCTTACTTTTTGAGATATAGAGCTCCGAATGAAAAATTAGTTTTTTTTATCGCTTTGAAACAGCCGCCATTTTTTATTCTCCCTACCTATACTTGGTAGACTCATGAATTTTGACTAGTAATTATACATAGTTTTCATTAAAGTAATCGTAAGTTGCGATGAGATAACTGCCTTTTTTCTCCTTTTGGGCTCTTGTACTATTACGAATCGCATCTCTATGTGTGATTTGAGGCGAAACAGGGATTTTGTTTAAAAATGTGCATAGAAAACTCAATTGGTGTAAGGCCACTTTGGTATTGGATCAATGATTTAATAAAATCCATTGGCAAAAGCATGTTTTTTATTATTTAAAACTTTTGTGCATTCACCAAGGAATTATGACAAACAAATAATTTTCAGAAAATAAATTTTCTGGTATCATGCCAACTTTATGATGATTTGTTGTGGAGTTGTAAGGATTTAGTTGCATTATTTAATTTTAACACTATTGTGACTTCAATAATCACTGATAAAGCAAATATTTAAAAGAAGGCTGCTGTTTACTGGCCACAAAGAAATTTATAAAGATTTCTTCAGAGCCGGGAGTGACCAAGAGTCATTATAGCCGACATGTCTGAACCGCAATTCAAGAAATAAACAGTCGTTCTCTAACTATTTAATTTCTGTAATATCTTATTATTTTTTAAAATTTACTAATGTAATATCATATAATATATTATTATATTCATAAAGTTGTTGTTGAAATGAAAACATACTCAAACAGAGGATCTAAAATTATAAAAATAAAGTTATATGTATGTATATATTTTTTTAGGCCAACCAAGTTTAACATTGTGAAAGTCTATCAAGTCCTAAAAATAGTTGAAAAATTGGAAATAAAATACGAATTCTATCTTGGACGTGGAAATCTAACTAACTATGTAAGGTTATCCGGTTGAGATACGAAAATATATATGTTCTGGTCATTTCCGCCTTCGCTCTCCCCTATACATCAGAGATCTTCTCCCCCTTCATTACCGAAATAACAAGAAGAAGCCTTCTCCAATATAAGATAGAAGGTCCTGCAGGAAGGAGATATAAGGACCTGCCTAATTGGGTCAACAGGAGCTGAGCCCTAAATATCCTCAACCGAAGGAGCTCATTGGACTCTAAATATCTCGCGCTATATTGAAAATAAGATATCTCCAGTTGGAATAGTGATATTGATTCCGATTGTGTTCCAACCATTGTGGGTGGTACTATCTTAAGAAAAAAAAAGGAATTCCTCAGAAATTTCAATTATTTCAAGAAGCAAACACGGAGCGTTTCAATATTGAATTAAGTAGAATTGTTGTTCTTATTTTATACCATTTTCTCCCTTTTGTTCTTATTAAGTTAAACGATTTTGTTTATAAATAGATCTGGTTTATATAATAAATTTTCCTCCGAGTTTCATTTATAAAACTTCGTCGTATCTCAACCCACTGATGAAAATATTATTTATTTTAAACGATTCGGCTGCCTTTGCCAGGCATTCATTTAATAATTTACTTTATTATTAATTAAAATTAGTTATTGTCTACAGGCATACAAAGGTCGACCTAGTAAATAGAATAACAAAATATATATGTAAGCTCAAGGCAAACAAATAATAAATAATTAAAAATATAGTCTGATGGGGGATTTTTTTGTTACAATTAAATTCTTCTAGAATTTAAATAGTAATATAAAAAAATAAAGAGATAGAGAGAAAGAAATACTTTATTCATTCATGCTTCCCAAATACATCGGATTGCTACATTACACAGCATACTGATCAATCCGTGACTGGACAAATATAAGTTACAGATTTTCACATGATATAATATAATAGAAAGATAACATTTTTTTTCCACAGTTTTCTTTTACAATTAATACCAGTCTACAAACTAACTACAAGTTTTCCATTTATTCCTTTTTTTTCTTTCCCTTCTATTTCACAACCCCTATTTCATTTGATTAACAAATTCCCCTATATAACAAATATTAAAATATTTAAAATAATAAAGTAATAACTAAAACAACAAATAAGATATGCGATGCATGCATGCCATGGTCACGGCACCTTCTAATTTAAATTGATGCTTGAAGTACCACTAACGGATGGTTCGTTCCAAGATTTTCAAGTGTAAATGAAATATTCAACATATTTACTTATTGTATTCATTATATGTACAGTTGTAAATTATATTAAATAAATAATTTTCAAAAAATTCTTACTACAAGCACAATATAATTATAGAAGATATTTTTTATAGCACCAAGAATTTTATCCGAAGGGCTTCAATTCTGTATAAAAATGCAATTGTTCTTCATGCAACAGAGGTCTCACAATAATTAAAGGAATATTTATATTTTACTTTTATAATAAAAAAAAGGTTTTCATAGATGATATTGTTGTTAAAATGTAAATATTGGTCCTGAAACTCTGCATCTGTTCAATAGAGCAGTTGATAAATGAAAATTTATTTTCATATACAGGTATTCGATCTCGTGTGATAAGGGTATAATTTGATTACCTACCTCCTATCTGTTACGGTCAGTGATTAAAAAAAATAGAGGAAAAAAAAATGAAAATATTCATTTCAATCATAACCCATATCCCTCGTCCGGATTAAAATATTTCACTAGTTTCGCTCGGTTATTGAAAACCGTTACAATCGGGAACGAACCCAATAATACCGATCCTGGTTCTGCCCCTGAAAGCAATTTTTTTTCCACTCCTCCTATCTTTAATAAATAGATTGTATTCTCATTTCAGGAATAAATAACTGAGGATGAAAAATAAATATAATTTATTTTCTATTATTAATTATATGTCAAAAATATTAAGGGAAAAACGTTTTGAATTACATTAATACTTTTTTTTAAAATTATTTATTTAATGTAATTTACAACTGTACAAAATAATACAATAGGTAAATATGTAGTATGTTTCATATACACTTGAAAATCTTGGGAAGGAACCACCCATTGGTGGTACTTCAAACATTAATTTAAATTAGAAGGTCCCGTGGCCATCTTCTTTTCAGACACCTCGGAGGATTTTCAGAGATTGTTAAGGATGAAAGATTAAAAATTAATGGGTTAGGATGGTTAAGGAGTTTGGAATGAAAAGACGCATATCTGTTTTGGGCCAAATCTGCAACAAATGGGATGTTAAGGTCTTCGTGAATGAGTTTATTTGTGACGTATAAGGAGCATCAAGGATTTTACTTAGGATTTTGGATTGTAACGATTGGATGCGGGAAGAATTTGATGGTTTGGTAGAGCCCCAGAGCTCAATTCCATATGTCCAAATTGGTCTGATTATTGTAGTGTATACTAATTTTTTGTAGTGAATGGGAAGTTTAGAGCGTTTGTCAAGTAAGTGTTGTAGCAATCGGAATCTACGAGCAGTTTCTTGTCGTTTCAGTCTTGTGTGTGGATTCCAAGTAATTCTCTTGTCAAGATGGAGTCCTAAGTATCGAATCTGTTCAACAGGCATTAGTGGTGTATTTAGAAAGAATAGTGTAGGACAGGAGGGCAGAGGTTTACGACGGAGAGTAAAGGTGATCTGGTGGGATTTGTCAGGATTTATTTTGATTCTCCAGTTTTTACACCATTCTTCAATAGATGTTATGTGTGCCTGTAGTGTTTATGTAGTTGGGTCGTTGTTTACAGAAAGTATACATGTGTCATCAGCGTATGTTGTTAGGACTGTGTTAGGGTGGGTTGGGATGTCAGCTGTATAAACCGTACATTAATACTACATATATATTATCTACATATATAAAAGGGAATGATCGATTCTTTGTCCACAATAAACTTTTCAATTACTGGACCGATTTACTTTCAGATTTTTTCAAAATTTCCCTTTCGCCGTGGGAAGGTTTAAAGACAATGAAATCCCCGAATTCTGAATTAGAAAAAATGTTATGCGTTTTATTACTATTACTAAGCGTTTTAGGCTCGTAGCCTAAAAAAAAATTACTTCTCCTGAAAAAAAATATATACAACTAAAGTAAAGTCATTTATAATAAATATTGTTATATTGTGTCAATATAATTATATTGAGTTACTTCTCCGAGTTCATAAATATACACTTTGCGACATGTCAATCCAGAATGATTCCCGGGATTCGTTTCGAAATATTGCATTGGTAAAGATGAATAAAAATATACTATCCCTTTTAATTATTATGCTGAAGCAAAAGATAAAATAAAATCAGTTTAAATAAATTGTTGTTTTCTTTTTGGTCAATAACTCAATTGCTAATATCTGCAATGAGCGCTCTAGTAAAGGAGATTGAAAGCTCTGTAGCAGTTACAATATTGCTACAGGAGCCGGACAGTTAGACTGAACTATGAATGACCAAAGTCCAACTGCTCCTGAATGGTAAGAGGTGACTTTGAAGTGGTCTCCTGCCTGCAGATGAAGCCTGCACGACACAATAGCCCGGCTCAGTCTTTGTGAAGTCCATTGTATCTGGATCAAGTAATGGATGTGTCTGGTCACTGTGTATTACAGTGCCGCGTTGAATCTTGTGATGAAGTCAAACATTCCATGTACTATACAGCTATTCTCAAACAATGGGAAACCTTAAGATTCAAATCATCAGAAATAAGATAAAATTAAATTCTAATTATTTCTAGGTTAGCTCTGTTCATACCAAATAAAACCTAAACAGGTAAAAAATAGGTATAAATAAAACTATGAAAATATTGTATACATGACATAAGTTTTATTTATTAATAATTCATTCATAAAAAAACATGGTATCTATGACAATTTAGTTGAAGTTTTACTTATAACTATTTTTTGACCAGATATAAAACTATAACGTAAAATCAATGAATAAAGTGTTAATTTGAATTGTTTTGAATAATAATAAACAAAAAATTAACTCCCACCAATTATGAATGGATCTTTATATAACTTATCTAAATATTTTAAAAATAGTTTACAAAATGTTTATAGAGATAAAAATATTGATGTAATTATTGTAATAGAGGCAAAAGAGAAACTGAATAAAATTAAAATTGAAGAGGATGAAATCATGATAAGTTATGATGTTGCCTGTTTATTTACAAATATACCACTCGAATTGGTTTAAAAAATTATAAATAATAAATGGGAGAAAATTAAATTAGATTCAAGTATAAAAAAATATTTTTAGAGGGTATAAAATTATGCTGTGAAAACGGCATATTTAAGGATAATTGGGAACTATAGAGGCTGCTGTTTGGGGTTCCAATGGGGGGGGGGATTTATCAGTATCAGGGGAATTAGGCATGAATGATTTAATAAAAAATGTAATTTCAAAATCAGAAATAATAGTCAAAATAAAATTTAAATACCTAGATGCTTTTTTTATGTATTAAAAAAAAAGATGATATGCATAAATTATTTGAAGTATTAAATAGTCACCATGATAGATTGAAGTTCATCATGGAATTGGAAAAGGAAGAAAAACTAAGATTTTTGGATATGATGATAATAAGACAAAGAAAGGATATAATAACAGAATGGAAAAAGAAGGAAACAAGTAGTAATTTGATATTGAATTAATGTACCTGCCGTCCCTTTCAAATGAAATTCAATGTAATTAATAATTATTTACACAAGGCAATAAGAATAACGGATGCTAGTAGGTTGAATAGAGTAAAAAGTACCCCCCCCTCCAAAAAAAAAAAAAAAAATTACAAAATTTGAGATATAAACCTTTAAAATGCCAAAGATAGAACGAAAAATAAAATAACAAACAGTAAAGTATTTAATAAGAAATATTATGGATTCAACTACATAAAAGATTCATCAGAAAATATTTAGAGGTCATTTAAAGATTATGATGTCGGTGAATACTCATTGTGTTATTGATCTACCAATAAAATTAAAAATTATTATAGCAATTTGAAGGACAAAATTGAAATAAAAAATCAATCGGGATCAATATATAAAATTTCGTGTTTAAATTGTCCAGCTCTCTATAGCTCTATATAGGTGAAACAAAGGAATTGTTGGGGGATAGAATATATCAACACAGAAATTATATAAGAAATAAGGAGAAGGATCCCAATAGCAGCACTAGTGGAGCATGCAGCTAAAAACACAATTTTGATTTTGATAACACGATAATTTTACATAAAAAAAAACAATATGTTAAAAAAAAATATTTGAGCCAATTTTTATATCAGAGAACATCAATTGTACAGTAAATTTCAAAACAGATACAAGGAATTGCAACCAACATTATGCAGATATTTTAAGTAAATAAATTTAAAATAAGTTTTGAAAAAATAGGTAACTAGATATAAGCATAGGTAAGCTAATTAATAATTAATATGATTCTCTATTAATTGACTTCTTCATAAGGTGATTTGACTTGTAATTAATGAATTGGGCAGAATAGCCTGTAAAATATTTTAAATTTTGATGTGAGGTGAGAATTTATATTAGGGCATGTTATTTTATGAATAATAAAGTTGTTGTTTAAATTGTTACAAATGAATACATAATAAGCAGTTAAATGTTTAGATTGTCCTTGAGGATGGCCATATTGGCCGAAACGTTGGACTGTTGATGTAATAAAGAGTGTTGAGACTTAACAAGAATACCATTTGATTTATTTTATAAAAAAAAATCCAGTCTCAAGATATTGAAAAAATTATATATACAATAATTTTTAATTATACTAAAACGTTTACGTGGCCAAAAATATGTTACAACAATGGTAAAATGTACTTAAAATTAATTTATTTTTGACTTGCTGATAAATTTTCAACTATTATGTCAATTTTAATAAGAATAACTTCTGTTTAATTTAGGTATTCCCCTGAGTAAAAATTTGGGAATATTACCCAAATTAATTATTATGCTGGTAAGCTGGTTCAAATTAAGGTATTATTGATAGTTTGTTGGTAATGATGCAGTGGACTGTATTTAAATAACTTGATATCATATGGTTTTAAAATGAAATAACCTCTATTCTCATTAAAGTTTTCTTACACAATTTGTTGTAAGGTTTGAGAAAAATAGTTACAATATATGTTAGTTGGTTAGTTTTATTACATTAATTGAAGAAGATTACAGTTTACTTGGTTGATCATATGCAGCTTGATGGTTGGTTCTAATGTGCATGTGATTCTGGAAGTAGGGTTCTCTCTTCTCATCCTCCTGCCGCCGCCGCCGCCTCTCTCGCCTGAGTCGAAGGTTTACTCCCTCATCATTATGAGAAGAGACCTTATTGAAGAGTTCTGTCCTCTTCTTCTCCGGTACAGGTCAGGGTGGCTTCTTTACTGGTACTAACCCCTTTGTTTTGGGGACCAAGATGGCTGCCCAGGCTTCCTACTGCATATCTTTGCCACTAGATGGCATCATGAATGTCTGTTCAGAAGTGAGGGGGCGCCTTACTTAAACAACTTCAATTAATGTATACATTTTTTGTACATAATGAAATGAAAAAAAAAATACATTTCGTGGCAAAAAAATATCACAACAATAGTAAAATGAAGTTTATAAAATTATTGAGTATTGATTTACATATTTTAATTATATTGTCAATTTTTATATTCTATTTCATAAGAATAATGTGAATTAATCTTAAAAATATACAGAAAAAAATGAACATAAACTAGATCAAACCACGACTATTTTTTTATATTGAAATAATACAATACAATAAAAACGTAAAATTAATTTCTAATAAATGGAAGATGACCCGGGTGCGGTCAAATAAAAACTTAAATAGTAATAAACTATTTTAATTGAGCCAACGTTTCGCCCTACATTGAACGGCTTCCTCAGGGCTGATAGACAAATGTCAAAGACAGAGTCCTTGAGTGAATAGCTTATAACTATTTGAGTTTGAGATTTGACCGAGATTGAACCTTTTCGTAGCCAGAAAGATGGTAAAATAAACTTCAAAAATTAATTTAATATTGAATTGCAGATAAAGTTTTAACAATTCGTTTTAAAAAAAAATCAATTGATTACAAAAGGCCTCCTTATGTAAAAATGAAAAAAATACTACTTATAAATATGGATTTTCGCAAAACGGATAGATAGTAACAAGTTTCAATATATTGATACAAATAATAAAATATTTTATAAAATGTAGAGATGATACCCCGAAAATTTAACCTTCAATGAATTAGTTTAAATAATAAAATATTTGGAAGAAGTTTAGTTGAAAAAAACATAAGTTAAACCAGAACACATTGTTCTCTTGCTAGAGGTCCGTTGGAGTAATTTAGCAAGACCCTAATTTGATGAATAGCACCTGTACTGACTTCCCTCACATATT
The DNA here is from genome assembly GCF_000696795.3 of Halyomorpha halys. NCBI lineage: Eukaryota > Metazoa > Arthropoda > Insecta > Hemiptera > Pentatomidae > Halyomorpha > Halyomorpha halys. The sequence continues at coordinate 9,283 of NW_027104773.1, forward strand.
GAGCTGGCTTACAGGCTAGCGCGGGGTTCAACTTGGTACCTGTCTTTAGTGATGAATCCAACATTTGCCTCTGTTAAGAACTATTATTAAAAAAAGATCTAGGCTTTTATAATGATATGTCTTATTGATATTTATCTACAAGATAATTGAGAAATTTTCTATCAAATGTCAATAAGTAAATATTTTTTTTTTATTATTTATTTATTGTAATTTACAACTGTACAAAATAATACAAATAATAATACAAATAAAAATAATACATAAGTAAATATGTTGTATGTTTCATATACACTTGAAAATCTTGGGAAGGAACCACCCATTGGTGGTACTTCAAACATTAATTTAAACTAGAAGGTCCCGTGGCCATCTTCTTTTCAGACGCCTCGGAGGATTATCAGAGATTGTTAAGGATGAAAGATTAAGAATTAATGGGTTAGGATGGTTAAGGAGTTTGGAATAAAAAGACGCATATCTGTTTTGGGTCAAATCTGCAACGAATGGGATGTTAAGGTCTTTATGAATGAGTTTATTTGTGACGTAATAAGGAGCATCAAGGATTTTACGTAGGATTTTGGATTGTAACGATTGGATGCGGGAAGAATTGGATGGTTTGGTGGAGCCCCAGAGCTCAATTCCATATGTCCAAATTGGTCTGATTATTGTCATGTAGATCAGTCTTTTGTAATGAATGGGAAGTTTAGAGCGTTTGTCAAGTAAGTGTTGTAGCAATCGGAATCTACGAGCAGTTTCTTGTCGTTTCAGTCTTGTGTGTGGATTCCAAGTAAGCCTCTTGTCAAGATGGAGTCCTAAGTATCGAATCTGTTCAACAGGTGTTAGTGGTGTATATAGAAAGGATACTGTAGGACAGGAGGGCAGAGGTTTAGGACGGAGAGTAAAGGTGATCTGGTGGGATTTTTCAGGATTTATTTTGATTCTCCAGTTTTTACACCATTCTTCAATAGATGTTATGTGTGCCTGTAGTGTTTGTGATGCATTAGTTGGGTCGTTGTTTACAGAAAGTATACATGTGTCGTCAGCGTAGGTTGTTAGCACTGTGTTAGGGTGGGTTGGGATGTCAGCTGTATAAACCGTATAAAGAATGGGACCTAAGATAGTACCTTTATAAGTAAATATATATTAAAATATATCCGTTTTTATGAAGTTAATATTTCAAAAAATATTATGGGAACATCTAATGTAGATTAGTTATATTTTTATTAAAAATGTTGATTCGGAACATCTATTTAACGGAAGGAGGGAATTTAAATTTTGAAATAAACATACAGAATACGTTTTTGGTATATACTTTTTGAAGAGAATATATACACTTTTAATAGAAAACTTCTCATTTTTTTTATTGCAGTAGAACGAATTAATTTAAACCTGTTAAATTATATTGATTCATAATTCATCTCACTGGTCCCAAACAAATCATAAATTGAAATTATCACTTTTTTTAAGCGTATACACTTAGTATACTAGACTTAATGAATTGACGTTTAAAACTATCAATATCAAAACAAGGAAAGCATATCGAGTTTGTATTGAAAACACCTGATGTTGTTACAGATTAACCTTTTATCAATTCTATTGAATAAGAACAATAATATTTTGGATATGATTCAGCAATAATTTCGATTGTCAACTTCAAAGATGTTACAATACTTACAACGAGGTACTAAGAGTTGAAAATTAATAAAAAGGCCTAATCTAGGTCTGAATAAATAATTTGATTTTTTAAATAGATATTAAATTATAATTTGTAGATATAAGAAACACGAAGGGAAAAACTAATTCTAAAAATAAATCAAATATATATAAAATCAATTTTCCAAGGAGGAGTATATACCATCCTCAAATAAATTATTTTAGCTTCATACAATGATTCGTTATTTAGCTAGAATGTTCATACCGAAAAAAGTATTTGCACACCTCGTTTTTTTTTGTTTTTTTTACTAAATTATGAATTTAAGCAATAAAAAAAACCTACTACCCCAAAAATAAAAAGTATATTTATAATTTATAACGTAATAACTAGAAATAAAATACTTCTTTCATTTAAAAAAAATCAAACTTACAAAAAATACTGAAAAAAATATTTGCACACCTTGTGTTTTATTATTATTTATTTTTAATTTGGTAATTTGATGAGATCTGTTCGCATCCATTACCGCTTGTAAACGTCTCGGCATTGAGTGGGCGAGGTTTTTGATTAAATCCGTGTTAGTTTGTTCCCGTTCTTACTGTAAAAGATCCTTGAGGTGGTGTCTTCTGATTATTTGGTGTTTTCCAACATTTTTATATAAAATATACCACAAATTTTAAATTATGTTTAAGTCAGGAGACTGTGGAGGGATATGAAGTTGTTGACGAATGTTAAATATTAACCACTCTTTTGGTTTGTTTGCTGTCAGTTTCGGATCACTATCATGCATAAAAATATACCGATTCTGAATTCCTAATTAGGCTGCACTGGCTAGCAGGTTATGAAGCAAAATCTGTACATAGCCTTCTGCATTTAAAATCTCTTCATTAGGCAAGAGATTTCCTACATTATAATCCACGCATCGCCAAACCATTACTTTCCCACCTCCATGTATTACAGTAACTCAGACGCTTTGCTTCCTGAATTCTTCGATTTTCCTTCGCCATATCGTCTTTCTGCTGTCAGATCCAAACAAATTAAATTTGCTCTTATCAGAGAATGATACATTTTCCCAAAAACTGATGGGCTTGTTGATGTATTTCTGATTGGTTTCACTAATATAAGATTTCTTTTTCAGGACCCTGCTGTAAATTCCTTCAGAATTTAAAACATTTCTAATTGTCGCAATGCTCAGAAATACCCCGAGTCGATTCGACCATATTTGACATTAATTCCTTGATTTTTTATCACCTGAATTATGATTTTTCATTTCATCCTCTCATTTACTTTCTTTGGACGCCCTTTACGCCGGTTATTTGCAATTGTTATTTGCAGTTCTTCAAATTTCTTAATTACGTATCTGACCGTAGAAAATTTGATTCCTATCAAATCCACTATTTCGCGGCACGATGTTCTTTGATTTCAAAATAATACAACTTTTTTTAGCGGAACTTAGTTGACTTGTTTTTGGCATTTGGATTAGTTAAATTTAAATTAAAAACTTATCTGATTGAAATATTTGATAATACTGATAAAAAAGAACAGGATTATACTCAAGCATACAAACAAAAGCAAGTAAATTAACATGGTGTACAAATACATTTTTCCTTGTATTTATATTATGTTTAAATAAATTTTTATTGTAATTAATATTTTTAATTGAATTTATACTGTTTTTTAACAAGATTTAATATTAATTTTTATTAAGGAACCTCAAACTATTTCATTATTATTTAAATTCATTATATAAACAAAAGACAAGTTGTGCAAATACTTTCTTCGGTCACTGTACATTATCAGTTTCTACGAAACTTTGAAAACCAACCGAGAAATCCTATCCAACCAATTTTTCTCCGTAATGTACTAAATATTTTCGTAATTAATTTTTTAATACAGCTAACATATGACATGGAATTTCATTTTGATGATATGTATTGAATATACTTTGACACTTTACAATCAATTTTCACAAAAATCTGCAGTAATATACTCTGGCTCTCAGGGCCTCATATAAATGGTTCACTACTCAACATAATATCTGTACGTTGTAATTTAAAATAAAATGAACTTTTTTCTAACCTGGCTTCTCCTTTAATACCTGATAATCCCCCTATTATTATTATTATTATTATGGCACTGCACTGCCTGCAAGAACCCGGCCCTCCTACACCAATCTACACGGTCTCTTGCTTTCTCCTTCCATCTGCCAACCTTCAAGAACCCGGACCTCCTTCACAACAGCCAACCAGTCTACACGGTCTCTTGCTTTCTCCTTCCATCTGCCAACCTTCAAGAACATCAACCTCCTCCACATCGTCCAGCCATCTGATCCGGGGACGTCCTCTTTTCGGTTTTTCATCTGGTTTGCCATAAACTATCTTTTTGGGTATCCTTTCATCGGGCATCCTCTTAACGTGTTCTAACGATCTTAATCTTGCACTTTTAATTAACGCCACGATGCTGGGTTCCCCGTACAAATTTATCAGTTCCTCATTCCTTCTTCTTCTCCAGACTCTATTCTCCGAGACTCCTCCCCATATCCTTCTCAATACCTTTCTCTCCCAGGAGTTGTGCATCTGTTCTGCTTTTCTTGTCAAGGGCCATGTTTATCCCACATATATCACTAGTGGCCTTACAATGGTTTTGTAAATGACCACTCTCATTCTATTAGAGAGAGCTCTAAAATTCAGTATTTTCTGCAGTGAGAAATAACATTTATTTCCTGCTGCTATCCTGGCCTCTATTTCGCTCTCTACTTTGTTATCATCTGTAGCAAGGCTTCTCAGGTACTTAAACTGGTTTACAGAACTGAAACTGTGGTCTCTGAACGTCACTATTCTCTTCCTTATTCTCTCTTGAGCTTTTCATGTACACCGTCTTGTCTTCGTTCACCTTAAGGCCCAATTCATATGGTGCTTCTTCGAATTCCTGGAATGTTCCTTTTAATGCTGCTTGGGTCCTTGCGGCAATGACTACATCATCTGTATATGCTAAATGTTGAGAATGTCTATTGTAAATGGGTTAGTTCTGATTGAACGAATAGCTACTTCTAATGCAATATTAAATAGAAGAGGAGCCAGAGGATCCCCCTGTCTCAAGCTCTTCTCCACAGAAAATTCCTGGGACAGCGAATTTCCAAGGTTAACTCGGCAGGTAGTGTTCATTAGTGTCATTTTTACCAGCCTGACTAATTGTTTTCGAGATGCCAACCTTTACCAAGGCTTTTAAAAGTTCTTTTTAGTGCACACTATTATAAGCTTGTTTAATGTCCACGAATAGCAGATGTAGGTCTATATTATACTCATATATAATATGATATAATTAATATTATAGGCGTCTGAATATAAGATGGGTCCGAAATCTTCTTCTCAAGTAACGTTATTGGAATTCTATCAGTGGGTAGATTCTTCACACGTTTGTATCATGTCATTTTAATTGTAATTTTACTAGTTCTATATAGTTGTAAATAACAAAAAATAAAATGAAATTCTATAATAATTTTAAGATTTATTTCAATATTGGTTTATAAAGTATTTTTATAAAAAAGATACGTTTACTTTGGGCTTTGTTCCTTTTATATCCTTCCCTAGAATATAGTTTCGAACAGTGAGTGAAGAGCCAATAACGTTTTTGTGAATGAGCCCTTAGGAGCGGAGGGAGGAGGAGGGGTGCATTATTACTTCCCTTGTTTCGATATATCGATAAGGGTTGTATAAAGTTGTAAGCAATATATCGACTACCAATAAGGTCCTAGAAAAGAACCACTTCAGCTTCAGAAGGAGGATAAACAAAGCCTTTATTGGTCGGTTCTCTTTTATGGCTGGTGGTAAAGTTCCGTGGCTTTGGCCATTCAATAGTTTCTGTCGTTTATATCGTATTCGAGCATCGTCAAAGGCTGCAGCCTTGTTCTAGGTGTCACGATATTAAAACACTAAGCTTTAAAAAAAATCTACCAGTTTAGTTCTGAACATTATCAAAAGTAAGGCTTGTCCAATTTTGTTTTTGTTTTTTCTTTGTTCTGTACTATCTGTAACTTTCTGGTAAACTTTTTTAGATACTTATTTATTATTACCAGGACTTAGCCTGTACTTCGCTGCACAGAGCAATGAACTAAGGAAATATTCTTAGTATTTAATTTAAACTCTACAATTACTTTTAGAAACTATTTAACATAAAGTAAAATCTTATAAAAACAATTAAAAATTGTATTATTTTTATTAGTAAACGCTGTTGTAAGATTGGAAACAAGTTGGCTTCCACGAAATATGTTTCTTACAAATAATCGGTTTAGTCCTCGATCGAGGTGAGAGAGTGAACACAAGAATGATTCTACTCTATACTAGTAGTACAAGAGCCGGGAAGAAAAAAAGGCAGTTATCTCACCCCAATTTTTGATTACTTTAATGAAGGTATAATTAATAGTCAAAATTGATGAGTCTGCCAATTATAGGTAGGGGGTATAAAAATGGTGACTGTTTCAAAAACTTAAAAAAACATAAATTTTTCATTCTGAGTTCTATATCTTAAAAACTAACAACACTAGAAAAACTAAGAGAACATTATTTAAAGAAGAGTAAATTTACTGAAATATTAGTTCCAAATGAGATCCAAATAGTTCTCAAGATATAGCTTTTTAAAAAGCAAGCAAGAAAGCTGTTAATGCTCCTTGGTTCATAAGAAATAGCCAATTGCATCGCGAATTACAGATGCAGTGAATAGTGGATTACATCAAAAAACGGTTCATGAAGTTCCACTCCCTGTTGCCGACAGTTGAAGGAGCAGTGACCTACATCCTGGGAAACCCAACCTCAATCCGAAGACTGAAGCCCAGACTGCTGCAGGACATTCTTTTATAAATTTTATTAAATATATAATTAATTCATAATCACATTACCTTTATTCTACTTTTTATTATTACTCATTTTCTTTAAAAACAATTTTGATCCTTTTTCTCAACTTTATTCTTTTTAAACTTCCAACGTTTCGACCACTTAGGTCATTTTCAAGGATTCCTTATTTTGTTTCCATTTTTTCCTTTAAAATTCTTTAAATGCCGGCTAATTGCCTTTGTCCCATAAATTCTTCTATAAAATTCCTTCCAAAATTCAAGCTTTTACTAACCACTTTTCTTACTACTATTTTCATTTGCAAACTCCAATAACAATAACATTGTATAAAGTATAGGGAATCTTTTGTACGAGACTATACCTCCCCCCCCCATAATCAACTATAAAAAATAGAAAAAAATAGATATATAATATAACGGTTATATCAACCATGTAAGGCCCACCAGGCAGATCTGGTATAAAATAAAATATATATATATAAATAATGAAATGCATGGTGAATCAAGCTTAGATAAGGATAAGCCTATATTATTCTACAAATTACTCGTATAACACAATAGTTTATATTTAGTTTCCCCAAAAAGGTTAAAATGATAATTAGTTTGGTTAGTTATAATTTTGATTATTGAATATATTAATGAATGATATGACAATTTACTTTATGATATTGAGCTTCTGTGGAGCTTGAAGATTAGCTCTTCTGTAGTGTTCACTGCCAGGCTGTCTTGATTAAACTATTCACTCATCCTGAGTGATTGGTGACTATCAGCAAAATGAAGTTGCCCTAGGTGGCCTGTGTTCACTCATCAGTCTTTGGTCTCACTCATATGGTATGGTACCTGTCCACTTGCTCATTGTATCAGTCCACTTACACACTACTTCATTTGTATGCCGCAAGATGGCAGCATTTTAAGCTACTATGTAATATTTTTGAGGGGGCTTCCTCAAACATGAAGTGTTTTTCTTCCTACGTATCGGCCATGCTCAAGGATCTTATTTATAATATCACAGCTAACATTGTTATCTAAATTTTGCAGGATACTTCTCAACCACCCAAATCCACTTGTTTCTAACCTGGCTTCTCCTACATTACCTAATAATCCTCCTAGGCGTCTGAAAAGAAGATGGCCTCGAGATCTTCTCCTCTAGAAATGTTATTGGAGTTCTATCAGTGGGTAGATAGATTCTCCACATGTTTTTATCTTTTTACTATGTCACCTACAGCAAATTTACTTGTTGTATATATGTGTATACAGTTGTAAATATCAATAAATAAATTATTAAAAAAAATTGCAGGATAATCTGCCTCTGTAAAATTTATCTTAGTCAACAACCTATTATTACCCAATTTAACTTATTCTAATTATTTTCAGTTTACACTGCCTATTACAATCTACCACTTTATTAACAATGCGAGCATCGCCAGAATGGCCGAAACGTAGCAGTTATAAGAAAATAAAGAGTGTGAGATTATATAGACATTTTTTATTATAATTAATGAAAAACATGTCTCAAACAAGAAATTAAATTATATAAAATTATTAATCGTTTCGTGATATAAGGGTTTAGTATATCCTTTATCAAATATAAACTTTAGGATACTAAAACGTTGTCCTTCACAAGAATTAATTATTCAAGAAGGATATTACAAAAAGTCTGTTGTCTACTGTTTAATAATTTATTGTCTACTGTTTAAATTATTATTCTTCATTTTGTTTTACAATTCCGACAAGAACAATTAAAAACTTAAAACCGTTTTACCTGGGTTAGTCATTATGTCCTGAGTGGCAAAGACTAAATAATGAAGAAATTATTTGAGTTTGTTTCCCTCTTAATTGCTTCTAGAGTTTTCTTTAGGTCATGAATAATAGATAGGGTGGAAAAAAAGGAACTGAGTAAGAATTCGCAAACAATAAGAAACTTGGAATAAGTAATCCCTATAATAAGGGGAATTTTGAATTGTTATTCCAATTATACGAAATTAATTATGATTCTTAAATATCATTGGTAATTCACAATCGCTGATATTTTGATTTCGAGGAAAATGATTAATCGGAATTATAAAATAATTTGAAGATTTCACTAAAAATATCTCTAAAATACATGTAAATAATCGATGTTTCGTTAATTTATACATTATTAAAAAAAAAATTAGATCATATCAATATAGACTAAAAATAGCACATCTTACATCAAGAGCCCAACAAGGACCGATCGAACAGGGAACACATATAATATCAAGGCGTCTATAAAATTAAAATGAAATAAACTGAGAAATAGTTAATTATTGTGAAACTAGGTCCCTTTAGAAAAATTATGAGATTACATTTTATATTGGTCAGAAACAGAACACACTTGAATCACAATTAACACTTGAAATACAATTTAGATTATAATCGCACATAAATAATAGAGTTGCAGGCCTACCTTCTACGCCATAACCCCTGATGAAGACCAGAAATTCAGGTCGAAACGTCGGCATAAAATAAATAAATATGGTTTTGTTTATTTATGTTGTTCTTTGTTGACCGCACCCCCCGACAAACTTCTCCAATTAATAATTTTTGTCACAGAAGAAAAAAAGGACTTATAAAATTCAGTTATAATATTTACAAATAATAAATATTATTTTTTAATATTTATATTGTCTATACTCTAATATTGATTCTGTTTGGAGAAGTTGTTAAAAAAGAACTGAAAGAACATGATAACAGCTGGGAAAATAAAATTCAAGTTGTTCATTAGGAAAATAAAAATAAACATACCATACTGCTCATTTTTTTCTACAATAATACAAAAATACAATTTAAATAATAATTATACAAAATAATACTATGTACTTTAACTAACGGTATTCTTCAATATAGCTATTTCTTGATAAACAAACACACATTAAAAAACGGACACTAAAGAAATCGGCCAAGCTTATGTTAATATAATTAATAAATTAAACATATAGATAATGTCAATGTAACAATGTTTAATCTAAATGTATCAGAGAAAAAGTTATAATGACTGGACACAGTGCAGTTAAATGTTAATTTTTAATATTTGTATTATCTATACTATAATATTGGTTCAGTTTGGAAAATAAAAAGATAGTAAAGATAGTACAGCTGGGAAAATTAAATTCAAGTAGCTGATCAGGAAAATAAAAATAATCGTACCATCCTGTACAAATTGTTCTACAATAATATAAAAATATGATTAAAATGAGAATTATACAAAATAATAATATACTCTCTAACTAAGAGGCATACATCAACTTTTAGATCATCAACCTGAGATTAAAGGAATCGGCCAACATTATATATTGCTATGTATTAACCTTTTGACAATCCTGGGTATTATTAAGGTGTTTCATCATCTGCCCCTATACCTGGTCAGGGTATCCTTCTGCGAAGTTATTAGGACGTCCCCGGATATGAAAACATCTGTGTTAAGTTGTCACATTACCAGAGGCCCCTGAGAAAATTAGATTGGCTAACCTTTAAGTGTTCTAACAAAAATGACAGGTTTGACGAGGGACCAGAATCAAATTAACCAGGCTCAATCAACAAGGCAGGCTCTTCCTGGACATGTCAAACTTTTTCACCCATTATCGGCCCTGAGGAGAAGGACGCCTACCTCGGGAGCCTTCGGTCACCAATAGCCAATGAGATAGGAAATTCAAAAATAAGGTAACGCCCCAAAAGGGAAGTGGAAGAAAAAGAGTAGGGTAACGAGACCAGGAAAAAGGGCACACTCAACAGGAAGGCTTAGACGGGTGAGGACCACAGTCAAGAGGCAGGCTTAGACGATGCACTTCGACCAGACGAAGTCGTGAGAAGGACCACGAGATCTGGACATCCCTTATGAACAAGAAGACACCTACGGTACTACACCCCACGGCATCAGCAGCTATAAGTATAAATTAACCAATAAGTAATACTGTAATAATCTATATTTTATGGCAACCTTTATCTGAATCATTTGAATCATTTTAATTATAGTAATAAATTGTAAATAAATAGTTAATTTCTTTATTTAGTTTATATACTATTATATAACCCAATATACCACCTTTTATTATACTATATAATTAATGATAACAATTTTATAAATATAAAGGTATTTTATTGGTAAACTGGTAAACACACAAATAGCCTTTGGAAAAGAATCCAATCATGATAATAATTTTTAGGACTCAATATGTAATTAATTAATTAACTTATTTGTGGATAATTGACTTCAGCGATTATCCTGGCATCCCAAGTAAATCTCCATAGCATTATTAATAAAATGAACATTTAAATAATTAGTAGCCACAGAAGATAATACAAATTTAACAATGTTCATTCTAAAAGTATTAAGGAAGAAGATGTATTTGACTGGACAAAGTACAGTTAGATAAGTGGAAATTGCAAAATGGAATACTGAAGAGTTATGTTACGTATTAATACTTTTAATTAAAAATAATAATTTAATAGCTGTGTTAATGTTAAAAAATGATCTAATAACAGCCTCATTAATTAATGATAATAATTTATAATTGAATGGCATATATTTTATCGAGAAGAATAGTCTAGCATGAAGATATGATTTAATTATTATTACATCATTTTGTTTACAATGTGATTAAAGTATAATTCTAAAGTTTTTAAATTAATAATTATTTATGAGAATGATGGAGGACTAGCCTAGTATGCTTCATTCATAAGAAAGGTGTTATGTTCAATGTAAATATAACCCTGGAATATCACTTATTGCCAAAAAATATTTTATCTAAGATATAACGTGCTATAAAACTATCTAACAACAAAAAGATTTATTTTATAGATAAATAAAATTAAATAATATACAATTTAATTTAAGATACGAGATTCGCTACTGTTTTAGTGGGGGATATTGCTGAAGCTTCAGGGTTTGATTAAACAGGCTATATTAGTAATAGAAAATTAGATTGAATTATTGGATTTTCTAAACGTTTATGGTTTAGATAAACAAACTACAAACAATAATAATTATGTTAACTCGAATTTCAACGAGAAAGAGAATATGCAGAGGAGACCTAATACAATAACTTAAACAAACTAAAATTTGATTGTCATTCGTTCAACTCGTTTTTGTCTCGGAGATGTATGAATTCTGACCAAGTCTAGTATCATTTCATTATAATATATATTAAAGCACTTATTATGTAATAAATAATATATGATAAAGCACGTATTATATAATATATGATATTATAAAGGTTTTTTTTCGGTTGGCTCTTGTTGATCATTGACCGCCCGAACCACACTCCACACTTGCCATCTTGGGCTACTGCTTTATTGTTTATTGCATGCAGCTTTTTCACATCTTTGTTGATTCTATCTATCCATCTGGTTTTTGGCCTCCGACCAGGTCTCTTGCCTACTATACTGGCATTCATTTTTGTGTAGAGGCGTCCTGATGGATTGCTTCGAGCCACAGGTCCTCCCACCCATCTTAACTTCCTTGTCTTCATATCAGGAGATAGTGATTGACCAGCCTCTACTAGCAGTTCATTTTTAATTTTTATCCTCTAACTGTTAAGGATCTGATCCTAGATTGCTTCTTTAATTGTACGCAGGAGTTCTGCTTTCTAGGGTACCTGTTAGAGCCCAGATATCGCAGCCATATATCAGAGCTGGTTATATATCATGGCTTTGTACACCCTTAAGCTCAGGTTTTTTTTAGGATTTAAATTATATATAATACATAAAATCTGTAAATAAGTATAAAACATTTTATTATTACTGAAACATATATGATTTATACCTATATGCTAGGTATGATTCGCACATGATATATGATTTGCTAAAGGATCAATTTTTCGTTGCCTTCATATACATTTTTTCATATTTGATATTTCTAATTTTCATTTAGCACTTGTACATAAGTATATTTATTATTGTTTCTTGTTAATTATCTTTATCTCATGTTATTTCATTAGAAGTTTTATTAGGTGGTTGGTGATATATGGTTTTGTTTTATTTTATAAGTAGATAATTAGGTTATAATGGTTTTATAACATTGTTTGGTGATAGATGAATATTTTGTTAAATTTTTATTTTATATGATTTTATTAGAAAAATGTATTAGGTATACTCATGTCTCGTTAGCAGAGGTGGGTTTTAACGTATTATAAATTCAACAAATGCACATAAATATGTGTTTATCTTAACATAAGTATTTTATAAAAATATTTAATGAAAAAAAAAATTGAGAAGTGGGAAAGTCAATTTAAAATAGCTTAAAAATAAAATAAAAACATGAAACAATTTTTTACTTTGTTAAAAGAAGCTTTAAAAAAATATATCTAATATTTTGGTAATATTAATTCACTTCTCTCATCTTACTCATAAATAAATTTGCAAGTGAGATGAATTTTTAAGCTAAATTGGTTTGTATCGATCTAATGAGAGTTCCACGACCACTGGCATGATTGGTGAACATTTTTTTTTCTTTTTATCTATTTTTATTTTATGTTCCTACCTAGCCGTTAGCGAAATACATTTTTTTATTGCTAGTATTGGGTTGTTACGAGGAAGCACTTCGTATACCATTGCGGCCATTAAGCAACACTTTATTTTGTGAATTTCCTTATTCTACACAGTGAAGTGATCTTTAATTTTATAAAGGAACAATTTAAGTACAAGGTGAATATGGTACTTGAAAGCAATGAAATTCGAAGAACTTATCTGATATTATGTATTCACTTATGTATATTTTCCAAAAAAATTACTATTTGAACTATCTATGTTCTGATTTAATCTATGAACTTAATGTTTATTCTATTAAAAAACACTGCGAAAAAACCATGTGCGAAGGGTTGAAGGGACTAGAATATTTATCATATATGAAAAATATACAAAACAGTGAAATATTAAATAGATAAAATGGGTAATATACACTAAAATATGTAAAGAAAATGTAAAAAAGGAAAATATTATGTATTACTTATTATTATTAATTGTTCCTAAGAATCCTTCACTGTTGTTCAGGTTTAGGGTACTACAAAAACATTTTTTGATTTGATGTAAATTAAATAATATAATAAATAAATAAATAATATTGAGGCTCAAATAATAATTAGTATCATAAGTTGAATTTTATTCCTATATCTGGTATTGACATATAAATATCTAACGCATCTGGGAGAGAAGAGTTCTAACATGCCATCTAAATTTGGGTGGCAGGGCTACATTTGGGTGGCCGAATAAAGATTCGGTACTCCCAGGGCAAAATATATAATATTTTATATATGTGTAATTGTGTTGAAGATTTCCTTTATTTAATTAAAATATTTACCTCAGTTGTTTTGTTATTTTCTATTATATAACTCAGCTATTCGCATATGTTTATTAATGAAGTTTATACATAATTTTATTTTCATCTATTTTAGTTTGTACTTAATTTTTCTATAGTATTTTTAATTCTTATTATTTCTTTACTTTTTAATGTTTAGTTAATATATATATGGTAAGATTGTCAACTTACATCCCTAATACCTTTGCTCTTGAGTATTGTAGAATGTATTTTTCTACAATACTCAAGAGCAAAGTATTATTACAA
>NW_027104773.1:23402-34700 GCF_000696795.3 Halyomorpha halys
TTTGTAAAACAAACAGACCATACTACTGCATCACAAACTTTAAAGACACATATAACACCCATAGAAGAATAGTGTCAAATCTGGAGAATCAAAATAAACCCTAACAAATCCCACAAAATCACCTTAACTCTCAGTCGTAACCTTTACTTTCCTACCCTACTGTATCTTTTTTAAATATCCCACTAACGCCTGTTAAACAGATTCGCGACTTTGGACTCCATCTCGACAAGAGACTTACTTGGAATCCCCACTCAAGACTTAAACGATAAGAAACTGCTCGTAGATTTCGCTTACTTCAACAACTACTAGACAAAGGCTCTAAACTTTGAATTTAGTACAAAAAATATATTATAATACGATAATCAGACCAATTTGTACATAAGAAATTGAGCTCTGGGGCTCCACTAAACTATCGAATTCCTCCCGTATATCTTAAAATCCAAAATTCTCCTTTTGGACAAATAAACTCATCCATAAAGACCTTAACATACCTTTTGCTGCAGATTTGGTCCAAAATATATATATGCTTCCTTTCATTCCAAACTCCTTTCCTAACCCATTAGTTTTTAATCTTTCATTTTAAACAATCACTGATAATCTTCCGAAGTGTCTAAAACGAAGATGGGCACAAGACCATTAGATTATTATTATTCAAATTAGAAATTTAAATTAATTATTGAAGTACCACCATTGGGTAATTCCTTCCCAAGATTATCAAGTGTCTGAAAGTTTCATCATATTTACTCTTCTTTGTACAGTTTTAAATTTCATTTCTTTTCAGCATAGAGCTTGTTGGCGACAGCATACCGTACATATTGAGAATTTAGTATTTGCTAATTACATTCCCATACCTTCAGAAAGTAGATGAATCTTGGAAGTAGCGATATAGTGATTAGTAAAAATCATTAATAAAGTGTTATGTATCATACATAAGGATATAATATGAATTAAATTACATTAGTTTTCTAGATGTAAGCACAGATACCGGTAGGATATTAAGTTGTGTTATGTCCAAGTCAAGTAAAATAAATACCATAGCACCTTGAGCAACCATAAATCTTCCTTTATTAACACTCCTATCTCTCACAATTAATGGCCTTTCTTAAATTTTCTCAGCTCTAAAACAATATTAGTTTTACTTCTTTATTTTTGTAAGATCAAACAATGATGGGATTATTTAAACAAATTACATTGAGAAATTACCAAACTCTCTTTTGCAAAGAAAATATCTTAATTAAAGGAATTGGATTTAAGAGATATTTAACAATTTCAAATAAAAACAAGTTTTAATTGTACTTAAATATCGTTAGAATTTATTAAAAATAAATTGAGGCAGTCGTCACAAATCGTCATAAGTGAAACTTCAGGAAATGAAATAATGTATTTTTTTTATTTACATTTTTATTAATTTATTTATTAAAATGATATAACACAACAGTACAAATAAATAAATGAAATACATAAAAAAAAAATAACATAAAATCTCTTTCTAAATAGTTACAAACAGAATAATTAAAAAATAAAATAAACATAATAACATAAAAAAAAAATAAAATAATCAGTCCTATGTAGAATATTTACACTATTGACGCTAGAATCCCTGAGCCTACTCTATCCCCCGCGTGTGAGAGGTAGAGCAGTAAATAATGCATTAAAATTTTAATCATAATGATATGTTTTTCACAAAAATACAATAACAAGTTTATTTCTTTTTCTTATTTAATTGTAATTATGAAACAATATTTTATTTAATTATACCATTCGTTCGTGTAATTATAGTTTACATTATCATTCGTATTATTAGTGAATGTTGATATGGCTTGCTTGTGATGACTAAAATAAGAAATGGAAGCATTTGAATGAATGTTTTTTCTAATATATCTTGCAAAAAATGAAAAAAAAATATTTTGGTTCCGAGGTGGTAATGGTGAGTTTATCATTCTTAAAAGTAATTCATCTTCTAGAAAATCTATTAATAGTGAATTTTACCTTAGCAATAAGAAGGTGTTCAGGACGAGAAAATGGTCAGGTAAACAAAAATGACTACCATTTAGGTTAATAGGATTTACCCTAACAACAATAAAAGTTCATATGTATTACAATAATTATTCACCCTAAAAGTTCATTCAATCGGAGAGATATTGCCGGCATTGTTGACCACTGTCATCTCCTACTCTCCTATTACAATATAAACATTTTCCTGCTAGGGAGAACCAGCATTTTTCCTTCCCTCCTCTCCACCCATTCCGTTTCATCTCTCTTATCACGAAATAAATTTGCTCTGGTATATTGTTTTTTTTTAATTTTAGAACGTAGAAGAAAAAGTTTGACTTCACAAGTATATAATATACAAATATGGTAAGAGAAACATGTATATGTACAATTGTTGTTCACTATTGTAATAGTAAAAATATTGAACACGTTTTATGGTACTTAGAAGAACTCTGAATAACAAATTTACAAAGTGACCTATGTGCGAATGACTTAATATTTTTATATCGTAAAGTATTAAGGTACAGTTGGGGTTACTATGACATCATTTTTCAAGTTTGAAACGTACTGGTGGGCTTGAACAAAGGGCCAGAAAACTGCTGGAGGTTTTACGAGTTCAAAAGTTACCCTAGCAGCAAGAACATTCGACTTTGCATCATTTCTTTTTCCCGATCGTGGGGGATTTCATAGCTTCACAATAACATGACATTTTACAAAATCTTCCAAACTATTGTTAGTCCTCTTGGGTTGTGGAGTGTCCTCTGAGTAATTTTTCGTTGTTAATAATATTATTCTGAAGTCGATAAATAATATTATTAACCGGAGGAAAAGGGCCGATGATGTTAGGAGATGGTGATGGCAGTAGGATTTCCTTCTGACTGTTTTTGTTTTTTGAAATAGATGGGTACAAAACTTTAGATGTCGATCCAGTTTTATACCGAAATAGATTATGACATTGGATGGGGGGCATTCTAGAGTTTGCTACTTGGAGCGTTTTCGCGTTTATCCCCGCGAATTAGAGAACTTTTAGTTACTAGAAAACTTGGTGTTGAAAGCAATCATTACTTATTTTCAATCAAAGATTTCTTCATTAACCATGGCTTTACTAACTGAATTAAACCATAACAACCATGGAAAATGTGTTATTCCGTTCTCTGATTTTAAAATTTTAGAAATCTAACGGTTCTCCTCTGATTTAATCAGAATAAAAAATGTATGGTGAACTGCATAAACACACAAACGCACTTGTTACTAATCTTGCTTACTCTCCAATTCCTGATTTAATCCTCCTAAGTGTTTGAAAAAATATCGAAGCCATATAATTGATAATAACTAAAGGTTATAATTGCGTTTTATTTATCTCTTTAATAAATGAAAAAAAAATTACTGCTCTCAACAAATAAAACTGTATATAAACTCTAATTGAATCAGTCTCGCCCATTCAGTTTCAATTGCAGGGCATAAATAAAAGATATGGAGAATTCAGTCTAATTTATACTTCAATAAACCACGTAATTAGTCAAACTTTTAATTTCACAAAATTGCATTTAAATGAAAAATAAAGAGATTATGAAATTAAAAAGGAAATCTAATTTATCTTTAAGCTTATCTAGGCCATCTTGAATGCAACTCCAAGGATCATTTCCTTTCCCTTCCGGTAAATATCTTCTTTTAACTACTATCAATGACCAATCTTATATATAAGTTACAGTAAAAATTTATTATTTCCATTGGATTCTATAGTTTACCGGGCAAAACCAAGAAATATTCTCACATATACCGTATAATTTCCAGGGTTTGAGAGGGTAAATACCAAGCGTCGAGAATTCCAGCACTCCCTTACATTCCGCATAATAGAATATCCAAGGTAATGTTAATTTTTTTTTTAATACAATAATGTGGGATGGTACAACAGTTCCTTTTTTTTCTTTTTAATTCCTAAACCAAATACACGTTTGGACTACTGCAATAACAATTTAATCCTTTAATTTATACATAAACTTTAATTTTTGAACTAGCATGCTTCGTTTTCATCAATGAAATTCTGAAATTATAAGTGAGATAAACCAATTTCTTGCATTGGTTTAATCCTCTTAAGTGTCTTAAAAAAATATAGCTTCGAGACCTTCTACTCAAGAAATATTATTGGAGTACTTCCAATGTGTAGATTTCACATAAGACTGTATACTGTCATTGTAATGTAACTCACATAGTATTTACAAGCTGTATATTAATTTAATACAGCTGTAAATTCCACTAAATAACTTTTTAAAAATTGATAGTAAAAAAAAAACAACCGAGAAAACTGCTCCAAACAGGTAGGAACACAATGTGGAAAGCTTAGTATGTGTTTAGCTTTTCTAATGGACTGTTTAAAGAATAGGCACATATATAGTTTATTATTGGAGCTTAACAATGTTAGATGAAAATCAATATTTTTTTTTAATAGTTAATTTATTTCTCTTAAAAATAAATTACTTAATTTGAGTTTCTGAGCTAGGCGAGACTTCTGTTTTAAGTCAGAGTTTAACTGAGGCTTTAAATATTTCTTTTGAAAACTCGGACTCAAAATATTTGTTAATTCAAAAGTTACTTATAACGTTTCCCAAAACCTGAGTTGCAGTGATTGCATTATCCTTTCACGGGATCTCAGAAGTGGAGGTCTTTATGGGACAGGCTGAGTCCACTCCTTCACTCGGGTGACCTGAAAAACTTTCCCCTCTGCTATTGCAATATTTATTCAACAGTGCCTCTTATATCCTTTGAACTTGGGCCATCAGATTCCAGGTCCTGAACCGCCTTCATCCTCTGATCCGCTTTAGGCTTCATCTCATTCCTATAACGCTCTTACCTTAAGCTACAACTTTGTCGGCCTCTGTGCAAGAAAGTATTTTCCATGTTAATATATTAATAATAAATGTTATAGATAAAAAAATGAGTCCATAGGCTCAATGATAAAAAATAAAATAAAATTATGATATATTTGGATCTTTTTTGAAAAGATTGATAAAAAGACATGCTAATGTTTCAGAAATCGAAATGGCTTACAAATATATGAATATAAAGAAACGTTGTGACCATGATTTTTTAAATTATAATTTACAACTGTGCAAAAAAATACAAGTGAATATGAAAAATGTTTTAAACACTTGTTAAGCTTGGGAAGGAATCAGCCAATGGTGGTATTTCAAACATTAATTTAATTAGAAGATCCCATTACCATTTTCTTTTCCGACGCTCGGAGGATTATCAGGGATTGTTAAGGATGAAAGATTAAGAACTAATTGGTTAGGATGGGTAAGGAGTTTCGAATGAAAAGATGTATATCTATTTCAGGCCAAATTTGAAATGAAAGGGGTGTTAAGGTCTTTGTGGATGCGTTTATTTGTGACGTAATGAGGAGCATCAAGGATTTTGGATTCAAAGGATTGGATACGGGAGGAATTTGACAGTTTGGTTTTAATTTTAATCAATTTTAACGTTATCATTTATATTTCAAGGTTAATGATTGTCGTTTGAGAACAAAATATAATTGTAAAGCCGTTGTTGGAATATATCTGATTCCAAAAAAAGAGTTCTTCGTATGTGGGTGGCATAATTAGTTGACAGGATCTAATAAAATTGATAAAATACCATTTTTATACCAATTTCCAACTTAATTTGAGCTGAAATAAACGAACTTCGAAATATAGGTGTGCTCCAGAAACTACGTTTACGCAATAATTAACAACATTAGGTGACGTAATATGATAATATCGATGTGAGAACAACCTATATTTGATATAATTGTACGTGTTCATCTATAATAATGTCTAATTTACGTAATGGTTTCAAAAGTATAATGGTTGAGAAATAAAAAATGATTAATTGGCAAATTAATGGTATCAGTTGAAGTGATATAGTTTTTATTCTTTAAATAGAAGATTATTTTATTATTATTATTATTATATTTTAATTTTTGAAAATTGAGCATTATTCCTGTGTTATTTAGGACTCTATTAAACAAAAAATACTCTCTAGGAAAATATAAAATGTAATAAGTAGTTTATAAAAATATCATATAAGAAGGAATATTCTGCTGTAATCAGAACTAGGCCCCACTCCGAGATTTTTCCTATTACTTCAAATCCTTGGAGAGAAATATTTCAGATAGGCAATCCCGCATGATTTGTACTTCATCCGGGTTTGCCTATTCATATTCAAAATGGCCCAGCGGAGTTATATCTTCTGCTAGACATCTACGTTAGTGAAATATTTTATTTTAAATTTTTATAAATTTATTATTTAATATTTAAAATTGAACTCACAGAATGCAAAAAGTAAGTGTGAATTGTGGGTACATGATAAAAACTTAAGAGGAACAACCCATTGATATCATTAAAAACATCATTTATTATAGGAGGTATTGTAGTCATTTTCTTTAATAGGCAATTATGGATAGTACATTGGGATTAAAGATTAGGAACTAGTGGGATAAAGGAGTTAAATTTATTAAAGGACACTTATGAAACAAACAACTGAGAGAAATGATTAAGCGGCTTCTGGCATTGTGTGAAGAGGTTGGTCTTTATTCGAACTAAACTTATGACGAACGGCGTGAAAGAGGAGTGTGAAATTAACAACCATAAGTTGGCATATGTTGAAGAATATATTTATCTTGGTCAATTAATATCATTCACGGATAGAGGAGCAAACAAGGTCCAGAGGAGATTTAGGCATATAATGAAGGGAAAACCAAGTATTGATCTTAAAAGGCAAGTCTTTGATAGTTGCATTAGCCCAGTGGTCACTTATGGATGCTAAGCATGGTCACTGACTATAGCTCAGGAGAGGAGATTACAGGTGTGGCAAAATAATATTGAAAGAAGCATTGTGAACGTAAGGAAAAGGGATTGAATAAAAAATGATTGGATCCAGAAAGAAACAGGACTCATTGACACACTGGAGATGACAAGATTGAGTAAATGGAAATGGGCTGGGCATCTCCTTCGAAGCGAAGATGACTGATGGTCAAAGATTGCCACAGAATGGACTCCATACGACCTTCAAAGAAGAAGAGTACTTCAAAAGAAAAGATGGAGTGATATGTTCAAGAGGATGGCAGGACCTCTCTGGTGGAGAGCTGCTAGGGACAGGGATGTCTGGAAGGAGAAATGAAAAGAACTCGCCTCCCAATAGGGCTGGTCACCCCGGGAAGTGCTCACTATTACTCCCAAAAGGGAAGGCCTATGCAGAAAAGGATACAGAAAGATGGAAAGAACATTGATAGAAGTTAATGTTTTGTCAACTATTATATATATAAATTTATTTATTTTTTAATTTTCTCTCTATGTTCTCTCAATGTTTATATTATATTTTCTAATGATTTAATTTAATTCATAAATAAAAGGGTATTTTAATTTCATGTAACAAATAGAATATTTAGGTCTTTATATTCAACTTTATGATTCACATAAAAAAAAATGAGAATTTTTTTTAAGTTCTTGGATTATTAGATTTAAATTATAGGAAATAATTCGACATATTGAGTGGAGGACTAGAGTTACATTCTATATGTCCAAATAGGCCGGATACCGGTAATATACATGAGCTGTTTGTTGTAAGTTGGATGTTTACTAGCGTGTCTCAAGGAAGTATTGTAATGTAAACGGAATTTATGATCAGTTTCTAGTCTTGCATAAGGATTTCAATGTCGTTTTTCAGGAGCGGCCGTTGTTGTCGCTTGAGTGTAGGCGTCACCTTAGCATCTCCGAGTCTTAAGCTTCTCTAAACCGAATCAGTTTGACATCTATTTTGTGACTGCCCTGAAAGATGAAAACTCTTCTTTCTTATTCTGATTATAATAGGTTGGTTATCTATTGATTAACACCAGAAACCTTTGATGAACAGACTATCCTAACCAGAGTATGAAGAAAGAGATTTAAATTTGTAGAGCATAACACCTTACCTCAGAAATGACCATTTATGGAAGCAATAATAAAAAAAAAGAAACGTAGCTTGTCAAGACGGTTTCCTACTCGAAATAATGAAAAGGATACTGTATAGTAGAAATTCATAGATTATAGATTATAGATGTTACCTGAAGTGAAAAGATTTCCTCCAGCCAGGTAGAATATGCATTGGGAATTATTATTTTTGGGTTTGAAATAACTTATCTTAAAACGCCTGGACCCCATCCTCGATTCCAACCACATAATCCCAAATCACCAGTTTGGGTTCCGAACATCCCACTATCCAGCAATGCCATCGTGTGGTTGATGTAGTCTCGTCTTCATTGGAACGCGGAATGTACTACTCGTGAGTCTTTCTTGATGTAGAACAGGATTTTGATCGAGTCTGGCACCCAGGACAGCAATACTAGATCCGTAAATTCCTATCTCCTTCATATTATCTCATTATCCGTTCTTGTCTCTCATACAGGTTGTTCATCCTTGTTTCCTCAGTCTACTGGTGTACCTCAGGGTAGTATCCTTGGTCCTATCCTTTATACAGTTTTTACAGCTGACATCCCAACCCATGCTAACACTATTCTCACCACGTATGCCGATGATAGATGCCTATTGTCAGTGAATAATGATCCTTCCATTGTATCCCAAACCCTCGAATCCTACATCACCACCCTTGAAGAATGGTCCAAAAACTGGAGGATTAAAATAAATTCCAATAAATCCCACCAAATCACATTTATCCTTCGTCTTGCCCCACACTATCTTTTAATAATACCTATTCCTGTTGAACAGATCCGTTACTTAGGACTAAATCACGACAAACAACTGACATGGAATCCTCATACAAGACTGAAAACACAGGAAACTGCTCGTCGATTCCGACTATTACAACATTTACTAAACAAACGGTCCAAACTTCCAATCTATTACAAAAGACTGATATACATGACTATTATAAGCCCTATCTGGATATACGGAGTTAAGCTATGGGGCTCCACTAAACCATCGAATTCCTCTCGAACCAATCCTTACAGTCCAAAATCCTTCGTAAAATCCTTAAGGCTCCTTAAATTATAAATAAAAGAAATGGGTTGGAAATAATAACAAAGAAAAATAAGTTTGAGAAGCGAATTAAAGAAAAGAAAGTCAACATACATAATTAAATAAAGTGATAATTTTTTAAAAATATATATTGATCAAAAAAATTACTTTAAAATATAAAAGAATAAATAAACTAGATAAACAATTATAAATCAAATTAATTCTTTGTATTAAGAAAAAAATGTATGTTGTACTTATAATAAAAAATAAGAAAAACTATTAAATAGGAAAATGTGTAAATAGAAATGTTTATGTCTGGCTTTGGCTTATGTGAATTTGGCTTTGCCAGATAAGAGCCGTTGCTATTATCTGTCCATACTTATCTGCAGTATAAACAATCCAGGCTCATGATATTTGCAATGTTTGTAATCAGGAACTGCCACCCGTTTACGTAAAATATATGGAGTACGAAAATGTCTTGTATAATAAAAAAATAAATTGATTGATAAATTTACAAAGTAAATAAAAATTACATTTTTTTTTTAATGTGGCTTCAAAAGCAAAGGGTAAATGTGGTTTGAAAGAATTTATTTTAACTAACCAATTTTTGAAAATTCTTCAATCGCAACGATTTGTGTCTGTAGAGTTTGTGATGAAGTTGTTGGATCATTATTCACAGAAAACAATGATGTATCATCAGCGTAAGAGGTGAAGCACCTTCTGAAATAGTCTGGTATACCAGTTGTATAAACCAAGTAGATGACTGGGCCTTGAAGGACACCGTCGGTCTGAGAAATGAGGAATGGATTGAAATCCTGATTTACTTGGAAGGTTTCATCAGTGAAGTAGAAATGAATTAAAAGAAATATGACATATACAGGAATTATCAGAAATTTTAATTTTAATTAAATGTTATCCTTCGTACAATCCTCAATGGTCCTTATTTTGTTACTAATAAAACCATCCATAAAGACCTAAATGTTCCTTATGTAACCGATCTAGCCCGAACCCGATATTATTCCTTCCATAATAAACTCCCTAACCACCCAAACCCACTAACCTTGCTTCCTCTTCCATTCCTGGCAATCCTCCAAGGCGCCTGAAAAGAAGATGGCCTCGTGACCTTATATTGTAAACTGTTTTTAGAGTTCTACTACTGGGTAGTTTCTCTACATCCTGTTTCATATCATTATGTCATTATGATCAAATTTACTTGATGTATTTTTTATACAGTTGTAAATATCAATAAATAAATAAATAAAAAAAATTGAATGTTAGTTCTCATGTAGAAAAAAATAAAGTTTTATTCTGTATAATTACATAATCAGATCAGAAGTATTCTGCTTCTGAGGCACAAACTGTATATTCCATATATCAAGGGTCAAGAAGTTATATCCAGTATTTGCAAAGTAGATAATTCCATGGAGAGTGTATCTGAACTGAAGTTTTTAATTTCTGGAAAATCATATCTTATTATTCTATTTGCAATGTTGTCTTATTTTATAAGGTCGTTGTCGCTTTGTATCTACTATTGAGATATGTTTGAACTGAGGAATATTACAATTTAATTAACATAATGCTGTATTAGTTTTTAACTCATTATATTATGTAAATTTCTGGATACTGGACATAGATTGGTGCGATTGGTAAATTTACGACCGAATGTGTTGACCATTTTAATGCTTATTGCTCTAAAATGTCTTTACCCTGGACCAGTTAACAGCGATGCACTGATACCACAATACACTATACACAGACTACGTCACGCCTAATTTAGAGACCTATATTTCAGTCGCTATCTCCAAAATGGGCCCATTTTCCAGCTCATTGCCTGCGAAATGTTTTTTATGATTCCGTAGGCAGTGGGGAACGCATTTACCCATAGGATTTACCCGTTCAATTTTAGACAAAAGTACTTTTTAATAAAAGTCTTAATTATTAGTTTTATTTAGTCATTATCACATTACTACTGCCACCATAGGTTAACATCACTAACTATCTTAATATTATCATACACGTCAAATATATTTATTCCAGATTTATCCAGTAAATAGTGAAATTTCATCCTGTTAGATGATTAGATTAGATTAGATTTTTATTCAGGGCGATTAACATCTAGGTTATTACACCCTTTTTACTTCATCTATCTTCTTGACTTATAGTTGAATGTAGACTATTTCCTTTTTACACTGGTCGGTATTGGTGGATTATATTTTAGTATAAAGTTGTGTTTCTTTGAGAAATTTTATTATTTTGTCTATAGATTCTTCTGAGTCTTTAAGGGCCAATTCTCTTGTTCGTGGAATTTTATTATTTT
>NW_027104773.1:36617-37888 GCF_000696795.3 Halyomorpha halys
GAGGATTATCAGGGATTGTTAAGGATGAAAGATTAAGAATTAATGGGTTAGGATGGTTAAGGAGTTTGGAATGAAAAGACGCATATCTGTTTTGTAAAATAATTTAAAGTTCATAAATAATCATAACATTGAAAAATGATTTTATGATCAGTAGCTCGCTTTAAATCTACCATCTGCCCTACAGTATCCTTTAATAATGTTGCTCTAACCCCTGTCGAACAGATCCGTTGTCTTGGACTAATTATGGGCAACTGGGGACTTGGATTTCTCACAAAAGACTGAAAAAGACAAGAAACTGCACATTGATTCCGACTATTACAGAACTTACTAGACAAACGGTCAAAACTTCCATTACAAAACACTGTTCATAACTATAATAGGGCATATCTTGACATACGGATTTGTTCTTCGTTAAATCCTCAATGCTCTTTACTATGTCACAAATTAAATTAACCATAACAACCTTAATTTTTCCATATCTAACCGATCAAGATTAGATATTCATTTTTCTATTATAAACTCTTTAAGAATCCAAACCCATTAGTTTCTTACCTTGCTTTCTCTTCATATTTCCGAAAAATGCATGTAGAAAAGATGGCCTTGAGACCTTCAAATGTAGAAATATTACAAGATTGCTACCGATGTGTGTTTTTTTCTACATAACTGTATCAAACTATTATAAGGAAAGCTCATATTTACACGATGTATTTTTATGTAAATGTTTATAAGTAATGTTTTTTTAAAAAAATGTCAGTCACCGTTACAATTAATATGTGTGTAACTTCCTATAGTTCACTTTTAAGGTGGATAAATTTGGGAGTTAATGTGGCATTCTGTATGTCAACTATCATGATAGACCCAGAGCTATATTACACGGGATTTCACTAGATTTGTCTTGATAGTCGATTAATTAATTGACGCAAGGGGTGTTAAAGTTAGGGTTTATAAAGGATTTTTGCATGAATTACTGAGCTCACATTGACCCTGAGGCAGAGTGAATTTATGGTGTTGCACAGGGGACAATAGCAGGCCGCTGTCGTGTTGCCGCTTAGTTGGCTTTACGTCCTCTTTTCACGCTTATTATTCAAATATTGAAATATAAGCACAGAATCTGAATATTTAACTAATATACATCCCATAACTACGCAATACTGAAATTCAGTAGGACAATAAAGTAAGATATGGAACTAAATAAAATTATTATGGAAATATATGACAGATAATCTCATTAGTTTTAGTAGTTCAAAAACACTTGAATTAAGAATATATAT
>NW_027104773.1:42409-42901 GCF_000696795.3 Halyomorpha halys
GCCGATATCGATAGGAGAATCAATTACGGTGAATGCTAATTCATAGAAAGAAGTCTCATTAGTTTTTACAGTTCGTATACACTTGAAATACATTTTTCAATTCAATAAAAAAAAACAATAGTTAAATGAAAAATGAATTATTTAGAGGACCATTTTGATTTTGAAAATATTTACATACAAATGAAAACAAAATATTAATTGCAACCTAATTAATATTTTTTTTGTCGTCATCATGCTCTTTGAATTGATGTTTTTTGCAATAATAGTCATCTTTGCTATGATTTCTGAATTATACCAAAGGTATTACATTGTTTTTGCCTATCTGTGTATTATTCAAAATTACCAAACTATGTTTTATATAGTTGCAGTTTAAACAACATGTTGTTTCGAAAAGGGCCATCTTCTTTGTTTTTAATTTGAAAATATTTAATTTTATGAATTTGGTGATATTAAATATATAAATGAAGTGCTGTTGAAATCGCCTGAAGTTCA
>NW_027104773.1:42951-51925 GCF_000696795.3 Halyomorpha halys
ATAAATGTTCAATAAAAATTCTCATTGCAATAAACTTTTTGTATTAAATAAGTTTTGCTGCTATAATTATGGTGTACTTAAATAAAAAATAAGACTGTATGTAAATTTCAATAAAAATAATAAGTAAGAGGAACTTTTATGTGAGTTTGAAGGACTTGACCCTTGTTGCTGTGAAAAAAATAAACAACCACCCAGGCAATTTACTGTATTTAAAAATAGCCAAAATGTACCTCCCAACTAAAATAAATAACTATATACAGGGTTATTATTGTTTTTTTTTTAAATATGTATTTATTGCTATTTACAAACTGTACATTATAATACATTTAGTAAATCTGATCTACGTTAAATTGGAGTGTTACAGGGGTTTAGATAAACTACCCATTGGTAGCACTCTAATGACACTTTACATTAGCTGGTCTCGTACCCATCTTCTTTCCAGGCGTCTCGGAGAATTGTCAGGAATGGAAGAGGATGCAAGATTAGAAACTAGGGGGTTTGAGTGGTTAGGGAGTTTATAATGGAAGGAGTGATATCTGTTTCGGGCTAGATCGGTTACATAGGGAACATTAAGGTCTTTATGTATGATTTTATTTGTGACAAAGTAAGGAGCATTAAGGATTTTATGAAGGATTTTGGATTGTAAGGATTGAATACGAGAGGAATTCGAAGATACAGGATTATTAAAACTAGAATTCACACCATATATTTGGTCATTAAGTATATAATACACCACTATAAAACCATAAATACAATACAATATCCTACAATTAAATTATAAAGAAGTTTCAAAATAGCGTCTTAAGGCTGTCAGTGTTGCCAGCCTAACATCTTCTCCCTCCTCAGCGGCCAGGTTGGCTCAAGAGCTGGACTTGGCGACGAAGGAAATGCACTTGGCCTTTTATGGTCTTTATTTTGGTTACACCTTTCTGACTTAATACTCAACGAAGCTTAAACATAAAGTTGCATAAATATGTACACTCTTATGGAAAAATAGTCTCATCTCTAAGGTCAATAAAGCTAATTTTTTCTGGTCTATCAAAAATGTGCAAAATCTAATTTTTCTATTTGATTCGAAGTGGCTGAAGAAATTTAGAAAAAAATATATTAAAAATAGAAACAAAGACATTTGTACATTAACTTTCATTAGTATTAACACGGCCGATATCGATAGGAGAATCAATTACGGTGAATTCATTTATAGGTATTTGATTGTGAGAAACTCTTCAACATGATTAGACACAATTCATTTTAAAGGTTTTTTTTTTTTTGCACTTTCTCGCACTGAGTACAATTATAAAAAGTAAAAATAAAAATCTTAATATCCAAAATATTAATTTGCGTTGAAGGCTTAATATACAATATTGATTGGACTTAGTACTTGAAAATTAATTTACTTTTCGAAGAAAAAACTCAAATGTTCGGCGAACACCTCTTCAAAATCTTTAACCCCCATCCTGATATCCTTAATCCTACCCATCTTGAACATGTTGAAGCAGATATTACAATTCCACTCCAAAAGACCCTTCCTCCTAATGTCTTTCACCCCTCAGAAATAATGAACATCATCTACCAATTACCTTCTAAAAAAGCTCCTAGCCACGACCTTACCACAGCACACATTCTAAAACAGCTCCCTCGTAAAGCCATACTATTCCTTACCTATATCTATAATGCTACACTCCGATCCACCTATTTCCCTGACCCTTGGAAAATGTCTATAATAAAATGTTTCCCAAACCCTCCAAGCCACTTAAATATCCATCTTCCTACCGTCCTATTTCACTCCTGCCCATCATGGGCAAAATCCTAGAAAAACTCTTATTAAAACGCCTCAATCCAATCCTTGACTCATATAATGTTATTCCTAACCACCAGTTTGGATTTAGAACACCTTATTCTATCATACAACAGAGTCATCGAGTGGTTGATGTCATATCTTCCACATTAGAGCGCGGTATGTACTGCACGGGAGTCTTCCTCGATGTTGAACAAGCTTTTGAGCGAGTCTGGCATCCAGGTCTGCCCTATAAACTAAACAATCCCTGATAATCTTCCGAGGCGTCTGAAAAGAAGATGGTCACGAGACCTTCTAATTTAAATTAATGTTTGAAGTACCACCAATGGGTGGTTCCTTCCCAAGATTTTCAAGTGTAAATGAAACATACTCCATATTTACCTATTGTATTATTTTGTACAGTTGTAAATGACATTAATTAAATAATTTAAAAAAAAAATTACTTTTCATGACCATTGTGCTGATTGTTATCAATCAATATTTTAAAAATATATTTGTGTGCAGGTGTGTTTTTTGAGGTTTTGAATCGAATAATCGGCACAATGGTTAAAAAAATTATATATATTTACTATATACAAAGTCCAATCAATATACATTGTATTTTCTATATATATATATATTGAGAGTGTGACTACCGAGAGCCGTATAGCCGAGAGGACACACCCAGCCTCAGTTTATCGACTACAGGGCCTGTCTGAGAGCTTCTGTTTTTTACGACTCGTCTCTTGTGTCAAGCCATAAAAAAAAAAAAAAAAATGTTGATGGACTGCTTTTAAGAGCTTCAGAATTTATCTTCAACAATCTAAATTGAAAATAATAGTATTTATATTGAACAATATAAACTGAGCCTAATGTTATTTTATTTCATGGAGGGAATTACCATTTCAAGAAAATAAGTTTTAATCAGAATTTTTTGTTCAATTTTTTTTACAAACAAACTATTAAGCAAAAAAAATGTTGTTTGTACTTTGACTATAAATTGTTGCTCTAATTTATATTCTTTTATATACATAAAAATTAAATATCATATTTGGTTAAGTGATTTTCTTTTTCGAACACAATTTATTTATATTTTTTGATTTTTATCCTCTGATAAAATTGTTTACCTTCGTAGTTCAAAAACGTCGTATTAATTTAACATTAATAATACAGTTTTCCTTACAACCTTTTGGTCCATCTGTTCATCTTCAAGTATTTTTCTTCTTTTAATATTGTAGTTATTTTCTCTATTTTGTGTGTGTGTTTTCTTCTTTCATTTTATGTTTTTATCATTAATGTCAAACATGATAATTACAATACGATTTTTTTTAAAGTGTCTTATACCGCTTATTTGAAAATAATAATTCCCCGATTTTATTTTAATAAAATTGATATTCAGTCTCAAACTATGCAATTAAATTTCTTTTTTTTTGTGCTAATAAGTAAGCTGACCTTAATTTTTTTTTAATGGTATTTCGACAGTAACATACGCTAGACTAATCTATTCAATGCTAGTGTTTTTAATTTTTTTTTTTACATTATTATTACAAGTTGTATTGCTTATCACTCATTTGCAGTAATTACATTTGTGTATTGATGAATATTTGTATTCCTAGTGTTACCATTTAATATTTGGACCAATCCATTACAAAAGACTGATCTACATGACTATTATAAGGCCTATCTGGACATACGGAGTTGTGCTTTGGGGCTCCACTAAACCATCAAATTCCTCCAGAATCCAATCCTTACAATCCAAAATCCTTCGTAAAATCCTTAATGCTCCTTACTTTGTCACAAATCAAGTCATCCATCAGGACCTCAATGTTCCATATATTGCCAATGTGGCCAGAACCATATACCATTCCTTATCAACCACCCAAATCCACTTGTTTCTAACCTGGCTTCTCCTTCATTACCTAATAATCCTCCTAGGTGTCTGAAAAGAAGATGGCCTCGAGATCTTCTGTAGAAATGTTATTGGAGTTCTATCAGTGAGTAGATTCTCCACATGTTTTTATCATGTCACTATATCACCTACAGAAAATTTACTTGTTGTATATATGTGTATACAGTTGTAAATAACAATAAATAAATTATTAAAAAAAAATATTTGGACAGTACTGTTGCACAAGGTAGCTTGTAGCTTAGTAGCTAGTTGTACATGTTGAGTCTAGTAAAACGTCTGACATGAAAACATTTACTTTCATGACGATAAAATTTTTTTTTATAAATAAAAAAACAAAAAAATGTTGAGAAAAAATTTTTATTATTTAAATATACCCTTTATGAAACTTCGTGTTCAGGACTATTTTTATAGTGTATTCTAGCTGCGTCGCACATGCTTAATTTTCACATTATAAGTGAAAAACCGAAAAAAGTTATATAATTATACTAAACTTTTTTCCTGAAATTCAGATTCTGTAGCCCTGTGGAACACACTTGTGGAATACACTTCTAGGGTTTTTTTTTTTTTTTTTAATTCTTATTCAAACCTTATGTGAATCAACAACTATAATTTTATAAAATAATAATGGTAAAATAGTATACACTTTTACAAAGTAACCAAGAAAACATAAGATTTAATTTAACTAAAAAACTAAGCTTTCCAATATTTTTATGTTTCTTAAACAGCTATAATTAAACAAAAATTTATAAGAATTTATTTTAGTTTTGATGTTGAGAAATTTTTTTATATAGGTATTGATATAGATTTTTAGAACTTATATTCCAGTAATTTCGAATCAAAATATTTTAAGGTAAGTTCAATTAGGGAAGATTATTAAAAGAAAGTATCAGTAACAATACGGGTATTTCAATTAAATCACTATAAAATGTCGAATGTATTTTATCTAATTACAAAATAAATGTTTAAGATGCTTGTTTCTTTAAATATAACAATAATATCGAATGGTATTAATCGATACAAACATGTTGTTTGTGTTTTGATTTTCTTATTTAGTTCAAAAGTAATATGTTGTTAGTAATCCAAATATTCATGAGGAGTTTTAACGAAATACGATATTTGTGTGTTCTTCGATAAAGAAATGATATCGAATAGGGAAAGCCGTATACTGATTCGCACACGTTTTTCATTTAGTTCCAAAGTAATAAGTTAATAATAATGATGTAAATTTATAAAAAAGTGTGAGATGAAATTCGATAATTGTATGTATTTTACAACAATGTGATAATATCGAATGCCATAGAGCGATACATCGATACGAACAAGTTTTTTCTTATTTTATTTAGTTCCAAAGTCAAGAAGTTAATAATAATGATGTAAATTTTCACGAAGTGTAATATCGAATTAATATATGTGATATTGATTGTATCGAAACAGTATCGTGGGGTTGATGTGATCCAAACAAAATATAAACAATCGGAAACATTTTCATGATAAATTATTTATTTGTTAATCATTAAAGAATATATAATAATTCTATATTTTGTTTTTATAAACTTATTACTTTCATGAATTTCGTTATTACATTATTATATTTTTACAAATATAAAAATTACGTGAAATCAGTTAAACATTGATATATAATTATATATGTATTCTCCATCAACCTCTAGCAGTTTCATATAATAATACATTACTGGTGTTCTCGACTCCGTAGTACATTGCCCATGAACTCGATTCGTTACAAAGGCGTATGTACAGAAACAGCACATCAATCTGAGAATTTCCCAGGAGAAATAAGGATCCCCATTGGCTGCTCAATAAACCAAACATGAAGGAGATGTTTGAGTGGGGCAATGTCACATAACACATCAAAGGTAGCATTAGCGTCTCAAGCTTCATTTTATATTTGGGTGAATCAATTATTTAACCGAATTATTAATTATTGGACAATTTTGTTTTGAATTTCGCTTAAGAATATTATATTTACTGTTTAAAAATGTCGTATTTGACTATTCTTTTAAAATTTTTTGAGGTTAATCACTTCCATCATTTGAAATAAATTATTATTTATTTATTCATGACAATTGTACAACGTTTCGGGACCACTGTCCCATATTCATGCACTATAAAAACCTATAACAATAATAAAATCTATATAACACCAATCTTCATCCTTATATATTTTATTTTATACAATAAAAATCACCTCATGATTTCATATGAGAAATCATGTCCACCATTTGTGCATCTTCACTTCTCTCTGGCCAGCCATCATTCTACATTTCTTACTACCTCTTTGGACCTTATCTCATGTCCAGTGTGCTGTTTGGTTACCTCCCTATTTTGTATTTATTATAATCTTAGTGATTTTTTATTTTTCACATAAACCTGTTCATTTTATCTGATTTTTATGTTTTTATTTTAAGCCTTTTTATAATATCTGCGTAATGTGTGTTTAAGTGTTTAGTGTCAGTTTTATAGTTTACTGTGTTTTGTATGTTTTTTGTTATGTATATAGCTTATAGATATCTTCTGTTTTTTGTATTTTGTGCTGTATCTATTATTTTTGGGTTTTCAAAGTTGAATTCGTGGTTCAGTTTTATGCTGTGATAGGCCAGAGCTGTGCAATTTATATTTTTAGTGATTTTACAATTGGTGATGTGTTGCTTAATCCTAGTTTCTAGTTTTTTAGATGTTTCACCAATATATACTTTTTCACAATTTTTACAATCTATCTTATAAATTGCGTTTAGTTTTTCCATCTTATCAACTTTGTCTTTCATGTTTGACAGCTTATTTTTTAATTTATTATTGTTTTATAAACCGGTTCTGATATTTGTATGGTCATATTCTTTCAGTGTTTTTTTAATTTTATTGGTAAGTCCTGGTATGTATTGTAGTTTATAAAACTTTTTATTATTGCTATTACTATTTGTATTATGTGTGGATATTATACTATCTTTAAAATGGCTTATGGAATTCAGTATTCCTATGAATATTCAAATCATAATATATACAACTTCGGTAAAAAATATCCTGTAACCAGGATAAAATTACTGTTGTAATTTTTATTTCTAACTAAAACCAAAACTTTATCTGAGAAATTACAAAAGAGGCTTTATTTTTAGATTGAATTTTTCTTAGCGGTTCTTGTGTTTTGAAGGAATTTTTAGGTTATATATTTACTAATTGCTTGGTTTATTACAATTTAGAGGTTCCGATGCACGGTTTGGAATTAGATTTTCATTTAATGGTTTCGTTTATTTATTTTTTATGGGGCTTATGTACTGTTAGAATTTTTTATGTATGTATTTCCAGTATCTTGAAGGATATGGATCTATCCGGAAGGTTACCATTTTTATTAAACAAAATATCATAAAAATATTGTTTTATTTATTTATTTTTAGTGATTCCAGGGAGCTGTTATATAAATATTTGTGTTAATTCCTTCATATTATTAAGTTAACACATGTTTACTTTGTGGCTTGGTTTGTTACACTTAAGTGGTTCTGATGTACCGTTTAGAAGTAGAAATTCGTTTTTTAATTATATTTTAGTGGTTTTGTTTATTTTTTATTTTGTTGGTGGTTCTTATGTACCATTTACAAATCGATTTATTCTTTTTTTTCTTGTGTACGTGTATTTAGTAGGCTGAGAGATATGTTACTATCCGGAAGGTTACCGTTTTTATTCAAAAAATATTCTTAAAAATACATTTTTATTTATTTTGTTTTAGTGATTCCAGAGAACTGTTTTTAATACTTTTTGTTATTTCCCAATTAGGTGTGCCCCCACATACTATTAAGCAGGCACATGGTTTATCCTACCCCCCTAAAAAAAATGAATCAAACAGAAATGTATATCGTATAGCAAACTATTATAGTAAACAACAAATAGTATGCCATTGTAGATTTGCTCCACTCAATATCATCGAAAGTATTTAATAAATTATTTATATTAATTTAGATTACATGGGACCTCTATGAAGTCTGATAGACATATTTTTTTGATATATAAAACGTTATGTTATGAGTGAACATAATTTATATAGTTGCTTAAATTGTGATGCATCGTTGGTAAAAAAATCCAAAACTTGAATACTTTGAAAAAAAAATAAAAAATCAAAGCATTGTTATAGGGATTTCTTGTTTGGAATATTGTTTTGTAAAAAGCACACATAATATTTTCTGACTTTGATGATGAATTTTTTAAGATCCAATTTTCATATCATACTTCAAGTCGATTTATCATTTAAAACATTTTACGAAGTTTTAAAACACTAGGGCGCGACACACGATATTGAACCAGTAGTATTGATAAAAATCACGGTAATATTTCAGGTTTCAATAAAGGTGAAAAAGGATGGCTGAGGTTGAAGTTACAAAAAAAAATGAGGAGAAAATCATTATAAAAAATTTAGAGAAAGATTTATTCAAAGATAACAATAATTTACAAAGAATTATAATGGAATTCATGCAAATAATTCCTCTTCCACGAAACCCTGTTTAAAAGATGTTCTATGTCGACCAAGTTTGGATGAAATGATCTTATATTTTTTTATATCAAAGTTTTATTTTTTATCGATTATTGAGCCCTTATAAAGTTTCATTTTATAGGTTTTATTTTTTCCGATTTTCGTTGCTTAGTAGAGGAAGATTAGTTGTTTATCACGAAAGAACTTCGCAAAAAAAAAAGCTTATGAAGTTTCTTTAATGTTTCTATATTATTTAGCTGTTCCTGTGTATTTTGCCACAGCACCATTCTTGGGCTGCGAAAAATTCGAGGCACCCATTTTGGGTTAAAAATATTTCGCCGAGATAAAAAAAAATAAACATGTCAGTACAAATATCCTTAAAGTGGTTGAATATGTAGGAAAATAAGAAAAAAACATGCTTAAATTCTTGAATACACTATGTATGTATATATATATTTTTTTGTTTTTTTTAATTTCGAGAGACATTCACTTGGGGCACCCCTAACATACGGTTGACGGACCCACTTTGGGAACTACTGATTTAAACAATTTAATTTCATTAAATTCATTTTTAAACTTTTTTTCAGACATCTGTATAGGCTAGAATTGAAACTGTATTTCTTAAAGTATTTTTGAACATACTGGAAGATTATTGATTGACCGTGTGTATAGATGAATGGAATATGGTCCGGGTGCGGTAAAAAAAAACCCTCAAATAGTAGATAATTATACTATTTTATTGAGCCAACGTTTCGCCCCACGTTGCAGGGCTTTGTCAGGGCTATTAAAGATACAAACACTATAGTTACAAAAA
>NW_027104773.1:53080-54431 GCF_000696795.3 Halyomorpha halys
CGAACCCGATATTATTCCTTCCATAATAAACTCCCTAACCACCCAAACCCACTCGTTTCTAACCTTGCTTCCTCTTCCATTCCTGGCATTCCTCCAAGGCGCCTGAAAAGAAGATGGCCTCGTGACCTTATATTGTAAACTGTTTTTAGAGTTCTACTACTGGGTAGTTTCTCTACATCCTGTACATATCATTATGTCATTATGATCAAATTTAATGGTTGTATTTTTTTATACAGTTGTAAATATCAACAAATAAATAAAAAAAAAATTTAAATATGTGTATAGAGTATAGACTCACATTAACACATAATTATTTTAGAATAAAAAATAAATCCATTTTAAATGTGACAACTATGTAAGACAGGGGAGAGTACCAACATTATAAATTATACAATTGTTTTGGGTATGACAGTGTACCCCGTCTTATGTTAGAGGAGAACTATTCTATATCTCCTATTAAGAATGTGGTACGCCCAAACAATGCTTAGTTGATATGGGCTTGACCACCTGGCTTCGACCAGGAGAGTTGCTGAGCTCTAAGTGCATTCGAGTGCGGGGGTGCACACAGCTAAAGTTTACAAATTGTAATGTCTCCATAAAAAATAAATAGGTAACTCTGAACTAGTTAGGTTTTTCCAACTAATGTTCCAATGGCGTTGCGGAACGATTAATCCGTAATAGAAAGAGTAACGAAATTCTTCCATAAGACTAACTTAATAATCAGCTTTTAGTTATTATAATTATCTACTTATCTTACTTCATTTTTAGCATTAGAATAGCCTCTTATCTACTTGTCATCTTCCTTTCACTACTATCGTTACAATCTACTATTAAAAAATCAAACTAACTCAAACCTATGCAAGGTTAGCAATGCTATGTCCTATCCTAAACAGAAATCCCAAACTAAAGCCAGAAACAACTGTTCTTATATTTAAAACAATCCTCAGGCCCCTGCTTAAGTACGGCTTTGAAGTCTGGGGAGCGGCATCTTTTACGAAAAGGAAAAAATACAATCTCTTCAAAATAAAGTTCTAAGAACCGCAGATAATACTTCTTGGTTCATAAAAAATAGCCTATTGCATCGCGAATTACAGATGGAGTTAATAGAGGATTACATCAAAACACGGTTCATGAAGTTCCACTCCCAGTTGCCGACAGTTAAAGGAGCAGTGAACTATAACCTAGGGATGGGATATCGATATCGATATTATCGAAATATCGATATTTTGTCTCCGATATCCGATATTTTGATATCGATACTCAGTAACCGATAATATCGGAATATCGATATTTCCTCCGGTAATATCGGAATATCGGTTTCAAAAAAAAAAAAAAAAAAAAGGTCGCACCT